>NW_004443945.1:2967329-2992333 GCF_000243295.1 Trichechus manatus latirostris
TTCTTCTTCATATAGTCCAGCTTCTCGGATTATTTGCTCAGCATACAGGTTGAATGTTGTCTTGGTCATCTAGCACTGCTATAACAGAAATACCACAGTGGATGATTTTAACAAAGAGAAGTTTATTTCCTCACAGTAAAGTAGGCTGAAAGTCCAATTTCAGGACATCAGCTCCAGGGGAAGCTTTTCTCTCTCTGTTGGCTTTCTCATCAGTCTTCCAATTCTGTCTCAGTTATCTAGTGCTGCTATAACAGAAATACCACAAGTGGATGGCTTTAGAAAAGAGAAATTTATTTCTTCACAGTAAAGTAAGCTAAACATCCAAATTCAGGGCGTTATCTCCAGGGGAAGTCTTTCTCTCTCTATTGGCCTTCTCATCAAGATTCCCCCAGACTAGGAGCTTCTCTGCGCAGGCACCCTGGGTCCAAAGGCTGCACTGTGTTCCCAGCATTGCTTTCTTGGTGGTGTGCAGTCCCCCATTCTCTGCTTGCTTCCCTTTCATCTCTTGTAAGATAATAGGTGGTGCAGGCCGCACCCTAGGGAAACTCCCTTTACAGTGGATCAGGGATGTGACCTTAGTAAGGGTGTTATACAATCCCACCCTAATCCTCTTTAACATAAAATTTACAGTCACAAAATGGAGGACAGTCACACAATACTGGGAATCATGGCCCAGCCAAGTTTATACACAAATTTTTGAGGGGACATAATTCAATCCATGACAAATGGGTATGGTGAAAGGATACAACCCTGACGCACACCTTTCCTGAGTTCAAACCACGCAGTATCCCCTTGTTCTTTTCAAACAACTGCCTCTTGATCTATATACAGGGTCCCCATGAGCACAATTAAGTGTTGTGGAATTCCCATTCTTTGCAATGTTATCTATAATTTGTTATGATCCACACAGTCGAATGCCTTTACGTAATCAATAAAACACAGGCAAGCATCTTTCTGGTATTCTCTGCTTTCAGCCAGGTTCCATCTGACATCAACAATGATATCCCTGGTTTCACCGTCCTCTTCTGAATCTGGCCTGAACTTTTGGCAGTTCCCTGTTGACATATTGCTGCAGCTGCTTTTGGATGATCTTCAGCAAAATTTTACTTGCGTGTGATATTAATGATATTGTTTGATAATTTCTGCAATCAGTTGAATCACCTTTCTTGGGAATAGGCATAAATATGGATCTTTTCCAGTTGCTTGGCCAGGTAGCTGTCTTCCAAATTTCTTGGCAGAGACAAGTGAGCACTTCCAGCACTGCATGCGTTTGTAGAAACATCTCAGTTGATACTCTGTCAATTCCTGGAGCCTTGTTTTTCACCAATGCCTTCAGTGCAGCTTGAAGTTCTTCCTTCAGTATCATTGGTTCCTGATCATATGCTACCTCTTGAAACGGTTGAACATCAACCAATTCTTTTTGGTACAGTGACTCTGTATTCCTTCCATCTTCTTTTGATGCTTTCTGTGTCATTCAATATTTTCACCGTAGAATTCCTCAATATTGCAACTCGAGGCTTGAATTTTTTCTTCAGCTCCTTCAGTTTGAGAAATGCCAAGGGTGTTCTTCCCTTTTGGCTTTCTATCTCCAGCTTTTGCACATGTCATTATGATACTTTACTTTGTCTTCTCGAGCCGCCCTTTGAAATCTTCTGTTCAGTTCTTTTACTTCATCATTTCTACCTTTTGCTTTACCTACTTGATGTTCAAGAGCAAGTTTTGGAGTCTCTTCTGACATCCATTTTGGCCTTTTCTTTCTTTCCTTTCTTTTTAATGACCTCTTGCTTTCTTCATGTATGATGTCCTTAATGTCATTCCACAATTTGTCTGGTCTTCGGTCATTAGTGTTCAGCACGTCAAATCTATTCTTGAGATGGTCTCTAAATTCAGGTGGGATATATACTTAAGGTCATACTTTGGCTCTCGTGGCCTTGTTCTAATTTTCTTCAGCTTCAACTTGAACTTGCATATGAGCAATTGATGGTCTGTTCTGCAGTTGGCCCCTGGCCTTATTCTGACTGATGATACTGAGGTTTTCCATTGTTTTTTTCCACAGATGTAGTCGATTTGATTCGTGTGTTTTCCATCTGGTGAGGTCCATGTGTATAGTCACCATTTATGTTGGTGAAAAAGGTGTTTGCAATGAAGAAGTCGTTGGTCTTGCAAAATTCCATCATGAGATCTCCAGCATCGTTTCTATCACCAAGGCCATGTTTTCCAACTACCAATCCTTCTTTGTTTCCTGCTTTCGCATTCCAATAACCAGTAATTATCAAGGCGTCCTGGTTGCATGTTAAATCAATTTCAGACTGCAAAAGCTGGTAAAAATCTTCAATTTCTTCATCTTTGGCTTAGTGATTGGTGCGTAAATTTGAATAATAGTCGTATTAACTGGTTTTCCTTGTAGGCTTATGGATATTATCCTATCACCGACAGAGTTGTACTTCAGGATGGATCTTGAAATGTTCTTTTTGACAATGAATGCAACGCCATTCCTCTTGAAGTTGTCGTTCCCAGCATAGTAGACCATATGATTCTCTAATTCAAAATTTATTAGTAGCCTTTTTATCCTCCTTTATGCCTTTCACTGCTGAAGTTTGTTTTGTCATCACTGTTATTTGTATACTAGTAATCCGTTGCCATCGAGTCAATTCCAACTCATAGCAACCCTATAGTACAAAGTAGAACTGCCCCATAGGGTTTTCAAGGAGTGGCTAGTGGATTTGAACTGCCAGCCTTTTGGTTAGCAGCTGAGCTCTTAACCACTGCACCACTAGGGCTCCTGTATGCTAGTAACCCTTTTTTATTTCTTTGGGGCTGTGTTTCTCCACTATGAAGCCCTTCTTAAACTTTTTGCTCAAACTGCTGCTCATTAAATCTCCTGTTAGTTATTGGCATGAGAATGCCTTTGTTAAGCTCACTCAGGCAGTTACACGATTTACAAATCTGACTGAATGCTGGATCTGTCATCCTTTATCCAAAACTGTACATGAGATCTCAGATCCATTAGCTACTCCCATACTGAATTATAGCTTTGTTCCCCCTGCTACTGTCAATGTTAACATCATCTCTAGGCAAGCCATATACATGAAACTGTGGCATCCTCCTGAGATACCGACTCAACCCCAGGTCCAATGTTTCAGTCTGACTCGAATTAGAGAGTGTTCCAAAATACCATAGATGTCCTCTTCAGATTGTAAAAATAACCCCTTAATTTCATATAATGCCCCTGCCAGATATTGAAATGTAGCTTTTTCCAGGAAATTTAGCAGTGTCTACAGGGATAAAAGTCTTTTTGTGTCCAAATGTGGAATTGGCTAAGGTTAGGACAACTGTCTATTTGCAGCAACTCCTTGACAGAGAATTGGCTTGAACAGATGAATCAAACCATCCCACTCCCAGGTAAAGATGCCAGGACCAGCATAATATGTGCCCCATATGAATATGTATTTTTATGTGGATGGTCAAGATTCCCCACCTTTACACTTACTGGCCTGACAGAGACTGGCGAAACCCTGAGAATATGGGCCCTGGACACCCTCTTAGCTCAGTAATGAAGCCACTCCTGAGGTTCACCCTTTAGCAAAAGATTAGACAGGCCCATAAAACAAAATAAGACTAAAGGGGCACTCCAGCCCAGGAGCAAGGACTAGAAGACAGGAGGAGACAGGAAAGCTGGTAATAGGGAACCCAAGTTCAAGAAGGGGAGAGTGTTGACTAGTTGTAGGGTTGGTAACCAATTCCACGAAACAATATGTATACTAAACATTTAATGAGAAGCTAGTTTGTTCTGTAAACCTTCATCTAAAGTACAAAAGGAAAAAAGAAAAGATACCCCACCTTTGCCAGTTCGAGTCCAAGTAAGTCCTATACCTGGGCTTTATCCTGTTTGGGTGGTTGGAATATGACAGGCCAACGTACCTTAGGCCATATGGGAATCCCTTTAGACAGCCATTCTTACAATGAGATTTTACATGGGATTGATCACCTGAAACTGTTAGAAAGGAAGAGAAGCAAATGGTCAAAACCTATGGCTGCTTGAGAGAGATCACTGCACTCATTCATTAAAGTAGTTCTAGATAATCAAATTGCCCTATATTTCCTGTTAGCCCAGCAAGAAAGGGTCTGTCCTATAGCTAACACCTCTTCCTGAACCTGTATTAACACCTCAGGAGAGGTAGAACAAGATATTAAACTAATTTGCCAGAAGACTACTTGGATCCATATACCTACTTTTTAGATATTTTCAGCTAGCTATCCTCAGGCATTGGACCATGGATTAAATCTATATTGTTAACAAGATTAATAATACTCATTGTCATTATAATAATCATAGGGACTATTAAATGTTGTATGAAACTTTTGACCAATGCCATTGCCCAAAAGACCCATTTAATGCCTATGAAAAGAATCATGTACATTGACAGTACTTATATTTCAGACAGACTCAAGCCCACTTCTTGAGTAAGCCATCAGATGTCAGGTTATCCTCTAATGTGGCCTGCCCTGCACTAACCCTCAAGTAATAAAACCACAGAAGCAAGAGGCTAAAGCTGTGGCATGGTGAAGACATCAAATAGTGCCCAACTACCTTTTCACAATGTTCTGCTGCTATCGATAGTTTGATTTCATTATTCTTGAATACACGGTTGGTGCCCCTGGAAGCAGCAGTCAGGAGATCGAACAACATATTGCATTTGGGCGAGTCTGCTGCAAAGGACCTTTTAGCAATGTTGAAGGGCAGAGATGTCATGTTGAGGACTAAGGTGTGCTTGACTCAAGCCATAGTATTTTCAACCATCCCATATGCATGTGAAAGTCAGACGAGTATGGATGACTCAGGAAGAATTGGCACCTTTGTATTAGGGTGTTGGCCAAGAATATTGAGTATACCATGGACTGTCAGGAGAATGAACAAATCTGTCTTGGAATAAGTACAGCCAGAATGCTCCTTAAGAGGGAGGATAGCGTAGGATCGGGCAGGGTTTTGTTCTGTTGTGCATGGAGTCGCTATGAGTCAGAGCCGACTCGATGGCACCTAACAACAATGATAACCTTTTCCCACGCATTGTGTCTGAGGTCTTAAAGGCTTATTAAATAAACAGCCATCCAGAATAAAACATATGCTCAAAGTCCATGCAGAAGAAAGCCTTCTTTCAAAATAGTGGTCAGTGAACTGATCAAAGAATTTCTTTTGAAATCCTTGGTCAAAATGAGGGAATGTGTGAGGGAATTCTAAAATTTGAGGTACCTAAGAAGATTTGAAGTTGCCAACTTGAGGTTTGAGTGCGACTCCTCTGTGGCTAGTTCTGTTTCCACCCTAGCAACAGCCATTTTCTGTGCAGACATAATCATGAAACCAAGAAATGTCCAGCAATGATGATGTGAACTACACTGCAACTCCCCTGAGAGAGGAGTGTCTAGTAACAATGACATAACTCCCCTGCAACACACCCCCGTCACATACCCTTATGATTACCACATTGTAACCAATCTAAGAAAGACACATATATCCATTTAAGCCCATTAGCTTCCACAACAAGAAGTCCTGTCTTATGCGCTCTTGCCATAGGAAGTCCCACCTTAAAATGATCTACTACCAATCGAGTAATGTCTTTCGATGATCTAAGCCTGTAATTACCAATCAAGTGATGTCTTTCAATGATCTGAGTTTGTAAATACCAATCAAGTACTGTACTTCATGTCCTTTGTTTCCCCCTTATAAAACATCACTGGTGAGACACCATATTGGATTACTGGATTCCAGTACATGGAGTTCAGTCTATCCCCAGCTTGAGCTATCTCTTTACTTTCAATAAATCTCTCAATTTTACATTAATCAGAGTACAGATAGTTATTATATAACAGTCCTGAGCCTGCTCCTCACTGGCCTGAATGTGGTCATGCTCCTGAAAGACTCACTATGATGACGGTCCAGGCCTGTGGCACATAGCCATGCCTGTAGATCATGCCCATCCAAACTAAGGGCTGACAGTCGGGGAGAGCTGTCTGAGGAAAGGAAATCTCTGCACTGTGAGGGAAGAAGGCAGAAGGGATGTTGAGCGAGCAAAACAATGGAGGTGCCCTGCCCAAGTGGAGCTGGGATGGGGAACCAGCTCTACCCTCCAAAGTCATGTGCTGCCAACACTAGGCCACCTCTTCATTTGCTAATGTGTGGGGAGGAGGGGGGTTGGCGCAGTCATAAGGAGTTTATATGTTGAGTCTTATGAGAGGGATGAGGGAGAAGGAACCAGAGCCTGACAGAGTGCCGGAAGACATGCAGAAGAGATCCAGGCAGCAGCAGGCTAGGGATCCACAGCTAGGAGGCTGGGCTGCCAGGACTGTAGCCACCCTTGGGGCTGGCACACTGCTAGGGGCTGAGCAGGCCATGCCAGTGGCCCCACATGGGATCCTCACCTGCTGGGTGATAGAGACCCTTGGAAACATCAGGAACCCTGCATCTTCTCAGGGGAACGTTGGCAGGGCTATGACTAGGGTGAGGCAAGCGAGGCACTCCGTGCAAAATTTAAGAAGGCATCACTCTCAAAGATGTGCAAGTGCAGAGGCAGCACCTGAGGCAGGAGCAGGTTGGGCACAAAGTGGTTTCTGGCTCGCCCTGAGACATTGAGGGCTTTGTGATTAGACAGGTCTAGCTTCCCTGCACCACCCTGGTTCTCCATGTTTTGAAATCCTGGGGGCATCCATGTGTCCCTCAAATGGATCTGTTTATTAGTAATGCATGGCCAGTGGGATGTGGTCTGAGGGTAGCTGGATCTGAACTGAGGCTGGATTCTTGGCTCTCCTCCAGGTACACCACCCACCCCACCGCAAGCCTTGCCAAGCTCTCCAGCCTGCTCTGAGGATAGTCAGCCATCAGCCAATACAGACAACTCATATGAGCACCACCTCCCTTCGTCTACCCCTGGATTCATATTGTGACCCTGGCACATCCTTGAATAAATTTCTTGAATATAGAACAATCAGTTTAGCTGCTCCTCCTTAAGCTGATGGCCTATCCCTGCGTTAGCATTACCCAGTACAGCTTTCTCAGTTTGGAGCATCATGTGGGGTCAGTGAACAGAAGTAGTTTCTCTGCCTGAAGATGACTGTTGTTAGTTGCCATCAAGTTGACCTTGACTCATGGAGACTTCATGTCACCTGGTCTTGTGTCATCTTCATGATTCTTAGTATGTTTGAGTCCATTGTTGCAGATTGTGTATTTTGAGGGGGCTCATCTTCTAGCATTATATCAAGCAATATTCTGTTGTAATCCATAGGGTTTTCACTGGCTAATTCTTGGAACTCAGTCATCAGGCCCTTCTTCCTAGTCTGTCTTAGTCTGGAAATTCCACTGAAATCTGTCCACCATGGGTGATCCTGCTGGTATTTGAAATACTGGTGGCATAGCTTCTAGCATCACAGCAACACACAAACCACCATGGTACAGCAAAGCGACAGACAGGTGATGGAAGGTGCATTAGGAACTTTATTTTACGTACACACACACACACACACACACACACACACACACACACACACTTGCCTGCCAGGTCAGTTCCAAAGACCAGATTTGTCAACCACCCCACCAACAGTTTTTCCTCAGCCAATAGCCACGTACTAGCTTTGTGACCATTTCCTGTGAGATAGGTGTAAGTACACACCTGCCATCTCACTGGTGGCTGAGGCTAAAATGACTTGAAATTAGATGGTGACTGTTAATCCCTAAGCACAGAGCCTGGCACGTGGTTGTGGCTCTATCAATGTTTATTTCACCCCACTGGAGTTCTGGCCAGATCACACTGGGAAAGTAGCTCTGCGGGAAAGCCCGGCAGGACTGCTGTCTGGAGGTGACCAGAGAGCGGGGCAGAATCGAAGGCAGTCCTGGCCAGGTTCCCTTGGTACCATCACTGTCGCTCACTCCCACCTTCCAGCAGGTGGGCCCAGACCCCTCCAGACCAGTGTACCCTGCCAGGGCACCAGGTGGAGGGGGGGTGCCATCCAGCACCCTCTGTTCTTGAGACCCACTAGTGTTCAGCTGTAGCAAAGGCATGTAGTTGAGCACACAGGCTCTGGAGTCAGATCTGAGTTTGACTCCCACTTGGCCACTTAACATCTATATGGGCACATGATGCAGCCTCTTCCTTCACGTTTTCATCATTAAAATGGCCCCGTTAACTGTGGTTCCCTCATAGATTGCCTGAGAATTGAAAGAAGAGAGCACATGCCAAGGGCTCCCCTATGCCTGGCAGGTGGTGTGCCCTGCCCGACACTGGTTATTGTCATCGTTGCTGTGAATGGGCACACAGAATTTCTTCCAGGTGTGGGATGAGGCTGGCCCAGGAAGGGATGGGGGTGCAGGAGATGTGGGAGGCGATCCCTTCCTATCTCCAATCCTTGTCTCGGCTGCTATTAGCAGGGATGTGTTAATGAAAATTCACACCCAGGTGCTAATAAACAGTGGGCTGCTCCTGGGCTGGGAGCCAGAGGGGAGGCCCTCTGCAGGGAAGGGGGCTGGCCAATGAGCCCCACTTATCTGTGAAAAGACTTGCTAATAACTTTAATTCCCCATCCTAAAACGCAGGGCCTTTGCCATGCAAATAGATTTTCTAAACTGGATAGGCCCCAGAGCAGACTTCCTGCTCTACCCCAGTTAGGGTCCTGGGAGGGAGAGCGAGATCGGGGGGTGGAGGTGCGGGAAAGGGGGATGATCAGCAGAGGTGTGCGGTCCCGCCCCCTGGAGGGGCTCAGCTTTTGTATCCCACTCTTTGCAGCCAAACGCTAGCTGGGCTGCACCTAAACTCCGAGTGGTGGTCCCCACCCTGCTCTGAATTACTGTACCCTCCTGGCCTGGGCCTGAGCACTGGAGACATTTCCGAGGTGTTTAAAAACAGATCCATCCTCCAGAGTTTGTGTTTGAGGTGATGAATAAGTTTTGGAAATAAATAGTGATGAAGGTTGCATAACACTGGGAATGTAACTGTTGTTAGTTGCACTGGCTCACGGGTGACCTCATGTATAACATAATGAAGCGTTGCCCAGTCCTATGCCATTTCCGTGATCTCCGGATGTTTGAGTGTAATTCGGATGTAATTAGTGCCACTGAAATGTACACATAAAATGACCAATTTTATTTTACATATATTTTACCACTATGAATTTTTAAAACAAAACAAAAAAATATCAACATCCAAGGAGGAATGGATAAACAAAATGTGGTAAATCCATGCACTGAAATATTACCAGACAATAAAAAGGAATGAAGTACTAATACATCCGACAACATGGAAGAACCCTGAAAACATCATGCTGAGCAAAAGAAGCCAGTCACAAAAGGCCACATAGTGTATGATTCTATTTATAGTGTCCAAAACAGGCAAATCTCAACAGACAGAAAGTAGATTAGTGGCTGCCAAGAACTAGGGGAAGGGGAGAGAGGAATGACTGCTAAGGGTACAGGGTTTCTTTTTGTGGGTGTTGAAATTGTTCTAAAATTAAATAGTAGTGATGGTTGCACAGTCTTGTTGTAAATACTAAAACCATCGAATTGTACACATTAAAATGGTGAATTTTATGGCATATGAATTGAATTATATCTCAATAAAGCTCTTATTTAAAACAAACCAACCAATAAGGCCTGTATTTCAGAGACACTTCAGGAGGTGGAGGGTAGAACTGCACATCCATAGAGGGTATCTCCCATCCACCCCCTACCAAGCTTGACCAGCCCCCCCGGGCCCAGGGCCCCCTCTCCAAACACAGTGCTTCCCTGATCTGAATCCAGCCAAGGTAGACAGGAGGGTGGCAGCTTGGCCTGGTTCCAGGTCAGCTGTGTGGATCTGGATGCAATTGGACCCAGACAGGGTGTCTAGGGTGAGGCGAACTCCGATGGGCCCCTCATTCCACCCCCACTGGGCCTCCAGGAGGTTGTGGTTACATGAACTCAGGACTGGCCCACTGATGTTATTTTATGTCCTCAAGCAACATGGGAGGGACACCAGAGAGAAGGGAGATGGGAAAATCCCAGGCTCCAGGCCAGGATGTGCCAGTGCAAAGGGAACAGGACTTGGGACACAATGACATGACACTTGGAGCTCATACCTCCTCATGTCCCAGAATGAATCCTGTTGCTGTGGAGTTAATTCCGACTCACAGCGATCCTATAGGACAGAAAACTGTCCCACAGGGTTTCCAAGGCTGTAATCTTTACGGAAGCAGACTGCCACATCTTTCTCCCTTGGGGCAGCTTTTGGGTTTGAACTGCCGACCTTTCAGTTGGCAACTGAGTACTTAACCACTGCGCCAACAAGGCTCTGATCCCAGAATGGATACCAAAACCAAACCCATTGCCAACAAGTCGATTCAGACTCATAGTGACCCTACAGGACAGAGTGGAACTGTCCCATAAGGTTTCCAAGAAGCAGCTGGTAGATTCAAACTGCTGACCTTTTGGTTAGCAGCCGAGCTCTTGCCACCAGGGCTCCCTCAGAATGAATAGAGGTGACAAAATCCTACCAGGACTGAGAGTTCAGACTCTGGAGTCATATCTGGGCTTGAGCACTGATGTTTATTTAGTTTATTCTTCTGTAAAATGATTATTTGGGTATAGTATGTGTAAAGTACCTGATGCACAGTAAGTACTCGACTCTGACTGGTGGTGATCCCTGGTGTGTCAGAGTAGAACTGTGCTCCACAGGGTTTTCAATGGCTGAATTTTCAGAAGTAGATCACCAGGCCTTTCTTCTGAGGTGGCTCTCAATAACCTCAAACTTCCAACCTTTTGGTTAGCAGCTAAGTGTATTAACCATTTGCACCACTCAGGGGTTCTAGAGATACTTTGGTTTTACCCAGCTCCCCACAAGGTTCGAAGAAAAGATGCACAGACAGACTCTAGTTGCTGCTACTTTCTTATATGAAACCTCCACCCCTTTCATGCTGACCCATCTGGAATAGGAGATGCTCAGCCAGGGTTGGAGGCAGGGAGGAAGGGGGCTGGGCCTGTGTGTTTTGGGGACTGAGGATTGCAGGAAACCCTCCCAACTCTTCTATGATCTTTTTTGGAGGAGAGGGAGGGAGCTTTGTGTCCATGTAGAAGAAAAAGGAATTGCCAAATGACACAGCAAAAACAATTTATTCACAAATAAATAAATGCACACTAAACAGGGTCTTCTGCCTGCCTTAAAGCATCTATTCTATGGGTCCCTCGTAGCTGGGGCTGTCCTGCTGGGGAAAACTCTCACCCCAAGAATGCCCATGCCAGTATCGCTGGTGCCCTCTTTCAGGAAACGGAGGCTGGAGAGGGGCTGCTTCGAAGAAGGTGCTGAGGCCAAAAGGGCTTCAGTGCTCACAGACAGGGCGCCACTTTGTTGTCACTTGGGCTTCTCAGGCTGGTGGCCATTCCAGAGGCGACAGGGGCATCCAGGTCTCCAGCAGAGCCAGAACGTCGCCAGGAGAGAGCTGCGGAGGACAGAGGGGACAGTGTGGTGTTCAGCACTGTCTGCCGGGTGTGGGTGTCCCCACTCTCAGGGGACCGTTGGCGAGGAACAGGACGCTGTCCCCTGAGTAGCCCCCCCCTCCTCTCACCACTTGGACGCCCTGGACGCACTTTGTTGCTCTGAAGACAGAGCAGGTGAGGCAGCCGGTGGCGGTGCGGCAGGTGACCGGTCCCCGCAGTGAGACTGTGAGCTGGGGAAGGCGGGTTGTGGGGGGACGCAGGCAGTAGGAGGCGCCACGACGGCGCCAGGGGGGAGTTCCGCTCGGGGAAGGAGATACCGACCGTAGATGAGGAGCTCGGCTCCGTCGCCTGCGCTTCGGGGCACACCGTCTCGGCGTACAGCACAGGCGGGTCACGCGGCTCGGACGCTGCGAGGGCTCCGGGACAGGCTGGCGGGGATCCCCAAGGCGCGGCGCCGTCGGCAGACGAGCCCAGGCCCTGCGTCTGCGCCTGCGCGGGGCCGCCGTCGGGGCAGAGCGGGCAGGCCCGAGGGGATGCCGCGTCGCTGAGCCGCAGGCGCCGGCGCCGCAGGCTCTCTTCGCTGAGGCCCAGCACGGCCGACAGGTGGCCGATGTAGCGGATGGCCAGGCGCAGCGTCTCGATCTTGGTCAGGCTCTGGCCTGCGGGAGCCACGGACGGCGGCAGAAAGCGGCGCAGCTCGAGCAGGGCGCGTGCGAGCGTGCGCATGCGTAGCTTCTCGCGCTCGCTAGCGCTCTGTCGCTGCCCGCTGCCCAGGCGGCTGCAGCGGGCGCCGCGCCTCCCTGCTGTCGGGGCGCGGTGAGCTGGGCGCGCGGCGGGCCGCGGGGGACTCCGTAGAGGGCTGCTGGCCGAGGCGCTGCCCCAGGAGTCCGGGGATGAGGCGGGGGAGCAGCCACAGTTCTTGTCAGAGGGCGGCTGCAGAGCTGGGTCCCAGCCCGCGGAGAGAATCCAGGACTCGGAGAGCGGCGGGCACAGCGACTGGGCCATGGCCGAGGCGGCGCGTCTCGGGGCCGGCGACCGGCGGCCGCTTTATCCTGAGCCAGAGGTGTGAAGTGGCCCCTTCCAGGCCGCATCAGCACATCAAAGCGGGCTGGGGGCCTAGAGTGGGTGGGGCCTGACCCTTTGAACCAACGCTGGGGGTGGGGGGCGCGCGAAGGTGCCGGCCCGTTGGCTGCGTCTGGTTCGCGCCACCTGGCCCCTCACTTGGGCTCCCGACCCAGCCACTGGGGCCTCCTGCCTGTGCCCAGTGGCCGGCGGTGCCCGAGGTGTTGGGCCAGCTCAGCAGGTTAAAGGAAGCAGGGTGGGAGAACTGAAAGTCCAGTTGTTTGGGGGGCAGTCTTCACCTGTTGGGGACCTTATGCAAATCCTTAAATTTCCTTTCCAATTTGTATAATGGGAGCCTCAAGGCATGCCGCAGCCTGGACTGTGGAATAGGGTAGAGACCCTGAGAGGGGCCCTGATTCCCGCTAGGTGGGGAGGAACGAGGACAGTAAACCGGGCCTTGTCACAGGTAGGCTGGTCACAGATGGGCTCGTCCCTGGTGGTTTTGAGTGGATGGGTAGGTAGTGGGGGACGCCATGAAGAAACTATCCCAGACAAATCCAACTGGCTGGCTGGTCAGCCTCGTCAGGTTGCTGGACCATCCGGGCAGAGGAGGGATGAGTGTTCTCTCCAGGGCACCCTCAGTCTGGCAGGATCAGAGGCTCAACCTGTTGCCGCAGCTGCCACCACTGGCCTTGAGATGGTGTTCTGCCGTTTCTGGGCAGGTATAGCTGGGCTTTGACAATGAGTGGAAATGACGTAGAAAAAAAAGCATTTGATAAAACTGAACATCTCTTCATGATAAAAATTCTCAGTGCCCTAGGAATAAAGAGGAACTTCCTCAGCCTGACAAAAGACATCTGCAAAGAATCTTCAGCTAACATCATACTTAATAGTAAAAGACTGAAAGCTTTCCCCCTAATATCGGGAACAAGGCAAGGATGGTCGCTCTCACCACACCTGATCACCATTGTACTGGAGGTTCTAACCCCTTGCTGTTGAGTCGATTCCAGCTCATGGCGACCCTACAGGACAGAGTAGAACTGCCCATAGGGTTTCCAAGGATCGGCTGGTGGATTTGAACTGCCTACCTTTTGGTTAGCAGCTAAATGCTTAACCACTGTACCACCAGGGTTCCACCAGAGGTTCTAGCCAGTGCAGTAAGGAAGCCAGACTGAAAACACTATGAAAAAAAGAAATATACAGACTACATGAAATATACAGACTACATGATTGCATAGTGTAACCCGATGAGGGTGGGTCCTGCCTCGCGCAGCAAGTCAATTGAGAGACCAGGCCTTTGAGAAAGAGAAAGTAGACTTTATTGCAAGCCAGTCAAGCAAGGAGCTTGGAGACTTGAGTCTCAAGCTCCCTGAGGTTGAGGATTCTAAAGCAGTTATAGGGTTCAGGATAAGGAACTTATGCTTAATTAGTGAAGTTTCTGGGAATGCAGGCAATTCCAGGAACTAATTAACGTGTGAGGGTGTAGTGGGGGGTGCAATACGGCAGCTAGGGGGCGTGTGCTTTTTGGGGGGTATGAGGCATGAAGTTTATCTAAGGATGGCTTTGTGGCTTATTGCGCATGTCCAAATAGGGGAGGGGCAGTTAGTGAAGCGGCCTTGAGCAGAGAAGCAGTAAAATGGTCTTGGGCTGCTACAAAGAATGCTGTATCAGGAACTCAGAGACCCTGGGTGTGATGGCAGGAGGGGGAACAGTTTAGCCCTGCCAGTTACATCCCAGGAGGGGGAACAGTTTAACCCTGTTGGTTGCAATAAAACGAAAAAACCAAACCTGTTGCTGTCAAGTTGATTCTGACTCATAGGGACCCTATAAGACAGAGTAGAACTGCCCCCAGAGTTTCCGAGGAGCAGCTGGTGGATTCGAACTGCTGACCTTTTGGTTAGCAGCTGAGCTCTTAACCAGTGCGCCACCAGGGTTCCAGGAAATCTCAATCTACACTGCCTGCCTGGTCCCTCACGAGTTTGAGTTTGCACCCTTCTCATAATAGCTGCTTCATGCATGGATGTCTGCTGACCAGCTAGACTGTGAAAATACCTGGTGGCTGGGATCAAGTCTTTGGCTGTTTCTTCTTTAAGAGGAGTGGTATATAGTGTTTCTTCTGGTGCCAGGGCTCTGATGTTTTGCATCCCCCATGGCATCCAGCCCTGTGAGAGTGATGGGTTAACTGGTTGATAGCAATGGAGGCCAAGGGCCCTGGCACCTTCTCCCTGAGCATCTCTGCCCACCACCGCCACCCCACACCCCTCTTTTGTCTCCTTTATCTTCTACTGCCCTGGGCCTCCTGTAACACCTTCTATACCCCCTCTTCTAGGTCTGTCCCATCAGACCCAGAATGCTAACGCCCAGTCACATCCAGGACAGGCAGTGCCAATCCACTCCTGGGTGGGGAGAAGGGAAGCAGCCCACTTCCTGGGCATAGGCCCTTGGACCCATCTACTTTCAAGGAGAGCCTGGCCCAGGAGCCCTGCCTCAGCCTACTTCCATCAGAGGGTCTGCCCCTTCTGGGCCATGGCTCAGTTGATACCTTCCTGGGACTCCAGATCCAAGCCAAGAACCCGGGTGACTGGGCCCCTTCCACCCTGCTGGGCCCGAGGGAATGAGCAAGAGTGTATTTATGCTCAGGGGCAGAAGGAGCACAGAGAAAAGGCTGGACAGGCAGGAGGGACGGGGGTCCCAGGGAACTCTGGACACCCTGTTGGCCAGTGACTGCCAGCCTCCTGAATGTAAAAAGTCCCTCCAATTTCCACAAGATCCTGAGGTCTACTTTGTATGTAATAACTGAGAGAACTCAAAATGATCAAAACCTTCTAGACAATCAACTGCCATTTTATTTCATTGTTACATTTTTATTTATTTGAAAATGTAACATATATACCTGGTTAGAAAGTCAGAAGGTGAAAAAATACAGCAAGTATAACAAATCTCTCTACTACCCTGTTCAAGGCTTTCAATTCTCTGCTCCAGAGGAAACCCCACCGTTACTGGTTTTTGGTCAATAATGTTTTGAAATGAATTTTTAGTAAGTACAAAATCATCTGTGCATATCTGGAAAATAGAGCATATGTGTGGGAAGCAAATTGCTTGTCCTGAAAACACAGCTCTGGGCCCCTAAGGATTCTCAGATCTGGGACCTAATTGTTAACATTAATTGAGCACTTACATGGAACTCTCATTTAATATTCACACTGACCCCTTGAAGGTTATATTTGAACATACTATAATTTTCTCCGTTTTACAGGTACGGAAACTGAGGCTGAGCAACATGAAGAAACTTGCCAGTCACCCAGGTAGTAGTGATGATGTCAGGATCTGCACTTGTGTAGGCCTCCAGGGGGTGCGGGATGGGGGCGGTCAGAGCCTGACCTCCAATCACGATCCCACACTGGTCCTTGAACTCCAGACTGAGAACCACTGTTGAAGTGCTAGGGAGCCACTGGGAGGTTTGGAGCAGGAGAAGGACACCATGAGAGGGGCATTATGGGAATATCTCTGGTGTCAGTGATGAGGAAGGGGCGAGTGTGGAGGTAGAGAACCAATGAAGAGGACATGAGCGAGACCGGGCAGCAGGGAGAGGGACGCGGGGCAGATGGTATGGTTCCACCCTCAACCCTGGGGTCTTCGGCCCTAAACCAAAAAAACCAGTTGCCGTTGAGTCGATTCTGCGCCATAGGGTTTCCGAGGCAGTAAATCTTTAAGGAAGCAGATTGCCATATCTTTCTCTCGTGGAGTGGCTAGTGGGTTCGAACCACCAGCCTTTAGGTTAGCAGTCGAACACTTACCCACTGCACCACCAAGGCGCCTGTCTTCATCCCTAAAGGCTGACAAGTTGGAGATGACATGTGGGGGAGTCCCTCCCTCTCCTGTTGCTCCTGGAGTCTCTGGGAAATGAACTCAGGGGCCCAGACTGTGCAATGGCTGTGGTCAGTGGGTCTGATGGAATCAAGTGGGGGGACAGGGGGGACCCTGCCCCCCAATCAGCCAGCCTCCCTCTTCCCTTTCCCTGTGGCTGCCTCTCTCACCTTTGATCTCCTTATCGCCAGCCTCTCTGGAGGGATGGTTTGGGAGCTGCTCCAGTTAATGAGTTCTCCAGCCCAGGGCCTGCACACCCCCCGCTGGGGTGAGGCCTTCACACCTCTGAGGCCTGTGTTTTGACAAGTGCCGGGAGCCACTGGCTCCTGCTTCCCTGGCCCTTGCATACCGCAGCCTGCCCTCGCCTGCCGACGTGTAAAGCTGGGAAATGAGGCCTCCCAGCAGCCCCACCAAAACAGAGGTGAGAGTTCAGTCAGGGGTGTTCAGTCGGGGTCCTTGGCCGGGGTGGGGGGCAGGCTGGACAGGGCAGCCCAGGCCAGGCATTAGCCTTCCCGCTCACCTCAGCCGGCTACCTCAGGGCAGGCCTGGGTCCTGGGCGCTGCCCCCCTCCTGCCTTGATGCCCTCATTTCCCGGCCAGCCCCTCTGACATGGGAGTGCTAATCAAAGGTGCTATGTAAACACTCCCCTTGCAGCCCCTAATCCCCACCCCGCCGGAGCCAGAGGCCCCAGGAGAAGGAAGCAGCTCTTCTACCGCCAGCCTGCTTAGCATCAGTGGGCACATCTCCTGGGACACTCCTAATTTGGGTGTCCCCTCCAGCCAGGGCAACCCCTGGGGAGGTCCTTCTACACCTCCCCACTAGCCTGTGAGGCAAGCCCTTTCAGGGGGAACACTAATAATACTAGCCATTTATTATGCTTCCACCCCAAACAGACTAGGACACCCCTCTGGAGTTGACCAGTGGGGGTTAGAATCCCTGGCTCGCCACATACTACCTGTGTCACTTGAGCATCTCACTCTCCCTCTCGGCCTCAGCTTCTGCTTCTGGGCTGAAGTGAGTAACACTGTGCTGAGGTTGCGAGGATCAAATCACATGGCGCAGACCGGAGCGTGTTTCCTGCAGCACCCACATGCAGCTGCACTGTTGCCCCTTGGGGCCTGCACTGTGCTGGGGGAGGGGCTGCATGCTGCCCCTGCTTGCAGCCACGCTGAGGCGTGGGTGTCATCGCCTCACTGTGTAGATGGGGAAGTGGAGGTTCAGAGAGGTTGTCCATGTCACACAGCTAGTAAGGGCAGAGCCAGGGTCCCATCTGGCTCTGTCTGGGGCCGAAGCCTATGTTCTGCTCTGCCCTCTCCCCTCCAGCTGCCCTGCAGGCTTTGGTCCTTTCCTTCCAGAGGGCTGCTCTGACAGGGAGAGGCCGGGTCAGGGCAGGGGTCCACGCCTGGGAATCCTTGCTACACATCACAGAAACCTGTGGGAATGTAAAAAGAAAACTTGTTTTCAGGACACCGCCATGGACCTGATGTACCAAAACCCCTGGAGGATGGAGCCTGGGAACCTGGGTGTAAAAAAAAAAATCTAATTTTTCAACAACAACAATAAATAAGTGAATGAATCAATGAGGGAATGAATGAAAGAATAAATTCTCCCCAGAATTCTGAAAGTCAGCCATTTTTGAGAAGCAATACCCTATAGTGACCTCCCCAATCCAAAGAGTGGAAAAGGTGCTGTGGGCATCCAGCCCCCACTTGGACCCCAAGCCCCCTTGGGTTGTGGATAGATGAGGCATGGAGGCTGGGCTTGGGTTGGAGAGGGGGGTGTGGTCACCTGGAACCCAGAATAGTCAGGGGTTCCAGCAATTAAGGCTCCCAACTTCTCCGCCTGCTCCTCTTTCCCCATTAGCCTCCCAGATAAAGCCCCCAACACTTCCAGGGGGGCCTCTTCCCACTGAGATCACCCCCTCTCCTCACACCTTTCACCCTCGGAGCCACCGAGCTGGCGAGCCATATGGAATAGATTATTCTGGATCCACGATAATCTGATTATCTTGGCCATGGAGTCAGCTGGATGCGCAGCCAGTGGAAGTCACAGGCGGCAGAGGGGTGCCAAGTAGGGAGGGGCTGGGAGGAAAGGGAGAGATTTGGTGGATTCCAGGAAAGGCTCGAGAGGAAGTGCCAGAATTTCTGCCGTTCTGGGACCCCAGCTGATAATGCAGGGGGTAGATAGCACCTCTCTCCTTGGGGGTGTCGCATTTATGCTCCTTTCCTGCATCAGGGTAAGTGGGGGAGGGTCTGAGCCTTACCGTGAAAAATGAGGAAACTGAGGCACAAAAGGACGAAGGAGCTGAACCAGCCCAAAGCAAGGATTCAGACGTAAGAGTGTAGGGAAACTTGTCACATGGCGCCTCCGTTTCTCCGATTGTAAAGTGGGGCAGGGACTCTCAGCTGCTTGCTGAGATGTCCTGGGGACTCTGCAGACCTGGTGGGAAGACTCCAGTCTTCGGCGGAGGGTTGACCCCCGGGTGTCCGGCATCCTTGCATTCCCAGAAACAGCCAGCAGAGGGTGCTGCTCAGCCATCTTCTATCTTGGGATCTGAGCAGGGCAGACCTATCTTCAACCAGTTGAAAAAAACAAACCAAACCTATCGCCTTGGAGTTGATTCCGACTCATAGTAGAACTGCGCCATAGGGTTTGCAAGGAGTGGCTGGTTGATTTGAACTGCCGACCTTTTGGTTAGCAGCCAAACACTTAACCACTGCGCCACCAGGGCACCAGTTAGATGCCCTTTTTCTGGAGCTAAGGCCAGTGCATTCAAACTGTGATGTTGGCAAAGAATATTGACCATACCATGGACTGCCAAAAGAATGAACAAATCAGCCTTAGAGGAAATACAACCAGAATGTTCCTTAGAAACAAGGATGGTGAGACTTCAGCTCGCTTACTTTGAACACCTTATCAGGAAAGACCAATCGCTAGAAAAGGACATCATGGTTGGTAAAGGAGAGAGTCCGGGAAGATGAGGGAAAGCCCAATGAGATGGATTGACACAACAGCCGCAACAATGGGCTCAAACCTACCAATGACCATGCAGATGGTGCAGGATCAGGCAACGCTTTGTTCTGTGATACATAAGGTCACTACCAGTTGGAGTGGACTCAACGACAACTAACAACGGGGCCAGTGTGGGGTGGGCGTATGCTAGGAACAACCTAGATGCGTCTGGGGTGCTGGAGCGGCCTTAAGAAGTGGGTAAAGCCCACTCAGTTCCAGCGTGATGGGCTATGTGACTTTAGACAGGCCACTTACCCTCTCTGGACTCCAGTTTGCCTATCTGTCCAATGGGAAAAACGTGCATCTGTGTGCAAAGCAGGATGAGGATGGGGAGCGGAGTGACGAGGAAAAGGAGTGGCAGGCTCAGGAGGGCAGGCACCTAGCAGGGTTTGGGTTCCCACACCACCACCTTTGGTAGCAGTGGACGTAGAGAAAGGTCAGATGACAAGCTGATCAAAACTCTAGGCAGGGGATGTCCTGGGCTTTGTGCCCTTGCCAACTTCCCAGTGAAGATTTGCAGGCCCAGCTCAGCTGCCAACTTGGGGCACATCCAGCCTGTACAGCTCTTCCTCTCCCTCCTATATCAGCTCCTCCAGAAAAAACACAGGCTAGAGCTCTCTCCAGGCAGGATGTCCACGTTTCAGGCCTTTCTACCCCTGCCCCTCCCCTCGCTGACTGCTCGCAACCGCAACCGCACATCCAGGCAGGCGTCAGAACAGTGATCAACCCCGGGGGCCTGCCGGGGGCAGGGAGGTGTGCAGGCCAGCCTAGGCCATGATGCCAGAGCTAGCACGAGAAACCCTGGCCTGGCTCCCACACCAACTTCTCTGGGGCTGTCTTGGCCCTCGGCCAGCTCTGGGTCCCAAGGGCAGGGGGAGGAGGACAATCCACCCTGTGTCCCCTGCAGTATCTGACTGTAGGTAGCCCTAATAAAGAGCAGAGTGGGGGGCGGGGAGCTAGGGCTGAGCTGGACTGCCCAGGCTGGACCTGGGGGAGTAAGGGGCCCCTGGGCAGGGGGTCATTTGCCAGAGGCTTGGGGAGGGGTGCATCCCTGGACATGTTGGAGAACATCTAGGGGAAGGAGTTAAAGCTTAAATTGACCAGATAGTAAATAAAACAGGAGAAGGGTCTTACAAGGTCATTACTGATTATGTGCCACAAATTGAGGCAATGATTAACCTCGGCACCAGAGGTTCCTGCACCAAAATAAATCCAAGATACAGCCCTTGGCCTGGGCCGTTGAAATCTTGTATACCCCTGGGGATTGTGTCCCCCCAGGCTGCCAGTTGCAGGACAGCCAAGCACCAGGTCGAGGCCTCCCAAGTATGGGCACGTGCTGCTGGTTGCCCATAACCATGCCAGCCTCAGTGATGCACCTCCTGGGCTCCACAGGGCTGGCCTGAGGCTGCAGAAGAGCCTCAGCATGGCCTTTGCCCAGCAGTTCCCCTGATGGGAATTTATCCTAATTAGAAAAGAGTGAAGGTGAAAATTAAAACGTATTGCTGAATGACAGAACAAGTTGCAGAAAATGCGTCTGGCGTGGACACCATTGATAAAAGCAAAACAAAATAAAACAAAAATCTAAAAAATAACCCCAACACAGAAAGTCATCCAATAATACTACATATATTTTATAAGGGCTACTGGATAGGAGTCCCCGGTTGGTGCAAATTGTTAAGCATTTAGTAATAAAGAAGAGATATAGAGAGAGGGAAGGAGGGAAAGAAGGAAGAGAGGAAGGCAGGAAAGGAAAGAAAGAAAAAACACTGTAGAAAAAACAAACCCATTCAGAGCTTGTTCATACTCCAGCAGGTGGGGCCCAAGCCTGGGATGAGGCTGGGAGGCTGGGTCTCCCTCCTGGAGCCTGTGGCCGCTGGAGTAGACACCATCCACTCTTCCCCTTTGTCCTCCCCAAGGGCTGCAGGACCTCAGATAATCACTTCTCTCTATCGGGGCAAGCAGGCAGGTGGCATTGCTGGAGTCTTCTGTGCTGAATACATGGCTTCCCGCTTAATCCTCACAGCAATGACCCCACTTCGTAGATGAGGAGGCTGAGGCACCCCTGCCCTGCACCCGGCTCCGATCAGCCCGGGCCCTGATGATACCTCAGTCTCCTGGCTAGTTTCCTGTCACCAACTCTTTGTCTTCCAACAGCTCCCCTTCTTCAAATTTCTGTGGATTTATCTCATTGCCTCTGTGAGAGTCCAGACTCCTCACTCGGCATGACTTTCCAAGCCTACCTACTCACCCTGCTCCACACTCATCTCCCACCTCTCCCCTCCCCCATCCCTGGGTGCCAGTCCACCTGGCACTTCCCACACCAGCCCCAGGTTTCCTTACTTCTAGGCTGCGGCTCACAGATTCTCCCTCTGCCAGGAACGCCCCACCCCCTCCATCTCCACTGGGAGTAAACCCACCATTTGAGGCCCTCACTTCCTCCTGCAGCCCGCCCTGATTGCCCCAGCCAGGTGGCCCCTCTCTGTCTTCCACGCACTCCCACCACACGGGCTCACCACCAGACTCATAGCAGCCTTGTCAGTCTTTCTCCTCCTCCAACTTGTGGGCTGCTGTGGGGATATATGCCATTTAAACATGGCTGCACTATTGACAACTGCAGCCCCCACAGGCCTCTATGCTGCACAGCATGTTGAGACTTGTCCCCAACATGTTGAGACTTGTCACGATGTGTTTTCCCAAACCTATTGTCCCTTTACTGATTGGCTTGTCTACCTGAATTCCTTCTCCCTTGCCCGCACCCAAAGCCCATTGTTTTGTTAATTGCTTTATTGCTTGCTGTATTGACTATAAAATAAACTCCTGGGACTGAAGCTGGGTCAACTCCTCAGAGTGACTCTCCTGGCCCCACTTCTCTGTAAGAGTTGTGGCATGGTTACTGTCTCCGCCGCTCGCTGCGACAGGCTGCCAGGGACAGTGACGATTGATTTGTCCACCCCTGGAGCTCAGGCCCCCAGGGGCAGCGTTTCCCAGTGGTGTAGCACACAGCTTTGGAAGCCAGCCACAAGTGGGTTCTGATCCTGGCTCAGGAGGATGATGAAACCTCTCTGGACCGTTTCCTCACCTGAGCATGGGAAAACACCAGGCTGCAGGTATGGGGCTTGCTGCACTAAATAGGCTAAAGAGGGCACAGCTCTCAGCACTGGGTCTGTGCGCTGCAGACAGC
Organism: Trichechus manatus latirostris; assembly: GCF_000243295.1. Lineage (NCBI taxonomy): Eukaryota > Metazoa > Chordata > Mammalia > Sirenia > Trichechidae > Trichechus > Trichechus manatus. The sequence continues at coordinate 2,989,904 of NW_004443945.1, forward strand.
TGGAAGATGGGGCCAGTCTGAGCCCAGCCAGGACGCTGCCCTACGACCTTGCCCTGGTGGCTGTCAGTCTCTGAGCCTCCTGTTGACCCTGAGGCTGCTCTGCCTGGCTGGGCCTTGCCAGCGGGCTTCCCTGGCCATGCTGTGTCATGCACCAACCCCTGGAGCTGGGGGTGAGGAGGGACGTATCCACGCAGGCCGACTCGGGGCTCCTGGAGGGTAGGGTTGTCCAGACTCCCATGTTCTCTCTCAGCCCTTGCATCCTCATCCCAGGGAACACAGGCCCCGCCTCTTCCTTAGGCCTCCTGGGGCTGGGACCTGTAGCCTCCGACCCCCACCACCCCCACCCCATAAGTGCTTTTGGGGTTTTCTGAGGGGGCCTGTTGCCGGGCTGTTTTGGAGGCCCCTGCACACCCACGTTCCCAAGTCGACACCTTCGGCCCTGAGGGAGGTGGCCTTTGTGTCAACAGGCAGAGAGGAGGTGTGAAGGCAGCCACACTGGCCAAGGGGGCGGATAGGCTGGCTGCACGGCTCCGCTGGTAATGAGAATACCACACAGCCCTGCAGCCCCTGCCAGCCTGCCTCCTTTCTCCCCTCCCTCATTCCCACAGCCTGACCACCCCCGGGGCCTGGAAGGGACCCAAAGGGCAGGAAGGGAAATGAGATTGTTAGCGGCTGAAGCCAGGCCTTAAGCCTTGGACCTGCCCCCAGGGGCCCTGCACTGCCTGCCCGGGGAGAAGAGCAGGTGAGGACTCCTGGGGCAGGGCTGGTGACAGCCAGGGGCCTAATGGGGCAGGGGTGAACAGTGAGGCCTGGGCTAGGCTGGCCAAGAGCAGGCATAGCCAGAGACACAAAGTGGGGTCCTCAGACTGGCCTTCGACACCCCTGGGAGGGCCAGAGCTGAATGAGCACATTGGGGGTCCAACCTGGGGCTTCTGGGCCCCCTCCCTCCCATCCCCCCACCCCTACCCCACAACTGGTGGTTTGGAGCTGGTGACGTGGGCAAAATCCCAGGAAGTTGATAAAGGGGTGGTGGGGTGGATGCCTCAGTTTTCTCACCTGTATAATAGGAACATTGACATGCCTACCAGCATCAAGCTGACCCATGCCACACAGGTAAGTACAGCCAAAGGTAATGATGACCTTGGGGTCCCAGCCCCAAGTATGGGCCCAGCTGAGAGCAGGGATGCAGTGTTATGAGGGCTGAGCCGCCTGTGAGGCCTCATTCTGTACTCCGCTAACACAGGACGCTTTAGGGGAGCCCTAGGACTGCCCAAAGTTCTTTGTAGACTGCAGCTCCTGTCCTCTCTCTGATCCTCAGCCTCGGCTCTGAAGTGCCCCAGGGACCACAGGTCCAGCGTCCAGGCCTCCTGTTTCATGGAACACGGCGGTACAGGCAGCGATCATAACAACCATCCACACCAGCTCTTGCAGGCGGCCGAACGAGCAGTGGTCAGGCCTCTTCAGACCACCTCCAGGACAGGGCACTGCCTCCCTCACAGCACAGCTCTCTCAACTTCTGACAACTGTGGTCTCAGAAAGTCCTCCAGACATCTCCCTGGAGTGTTCTCCTCTGGGTCTCAGGAGATAATTACTTCATCCTCTAAGATTGTTTCTTTTTGCACTAAACACCCCAAAGACCTTCAGCTATTTCTCTAGTGACCTAGCTTCAAGCCCCCTCACCAACTTCCCTCTGCTGAGCAAGGGTTTGTCCCCTCCCTCATAAACTGTGGTCCCCAGGTTTGACACTTACTCTGGGAATAGCCCACCCTGCCCAGGGAGTAAGGGACCATCACCCCTTTGGTTTCAAACACAGCTTGGATCACATTTTTTTTTTTTGTGCCCTTGACGCTGGTGGAGGCATGGCTACCATGCCCTTTCCACACGAGCTGCTATTTACATGAAGCTTCCTGACCCTGAACTTGGAGGGAGGGTACATATGGCTCTGTTGGATTACACCTTATTCGATCTGATGTACTGTTCCAATCTGTCAAGATCTCTTTAGATCCTGGATGTTACCCAATTCATTTTCTTAGTTTGAGTCTTACCCCAAATTAGATCAGTTCATATCTTTACTCAAGATCATAATGTTGCCCGTGACAAGGCTGGGAATACAGCCCTGTGGTACATCACTAGAGACCTTCCTCCAAGTGAACATCCATCCGTTGATCTGTGGGAACACTGAATCTGTTATCACTTCACCTAAGTGAACTGTCATCCAGCTCACACGGACCCATTTGTTAGCAACGATACCTTACAAACTTCATTTATTTTATTGTTATGCTTTAAGTGAAAGTTCACAATTCAAGTTAGTCTCTCAAACAAAAATTTATACATACATTGTTATGTGACCCTAGTTGCTCTCCCCATACTGTGACAGCACACTCCTTTCCACCCTGGATTTCCCGTGTCCATTCAACCAGCTCCTGACCC
>NW_004443945.1:2992910-2994309 GCF_000243295.1 Trichechus manatus latirostris
CACCCCACTTTTCTCCTGCTCCGTCAGGGACTCTCTGTTGTGTTCCCTGTCAGGGTGGTCATTGGTGGTAGCCAGGCACCATCTAGTTCTTCTGGTCTCCGGCTGATGAACTCTCTGGTTTATGTGGCCCTTTCTGTCTCTTGGGCTAATACTTTCCTTGTGTCTTTGGTGTTATTCATTCTCCTTTGCTCCAGGTGGGTTGGGATGAATTGATGCATCTTAGATGTCCACTCGCTAGCTTTTAAGACCCCAGATGCCACTCACCAAAGTGGGATGCAGAATAATTTCTTAACAAACTGTTATGCCAATTGACCTAGATGTCCCCTGAAACCATGGTCCCCAAACCCCCGCCAGTTACTCTGTCCCTCAAAGTGTTTGGTTGTGTTCAGGAAACTTCTTAGCTTTGGTTTATCCAGTTATGCTGAATTCTCCTGTAGTGTGTGTTGTCCTTCCCTTCACCTAAGATAATTCTTGTCTACTCTCTAGTTGGTGAATACCCCTTTCCCTCCCTCCCCACCCTCGTAACCATCAAATAATGTTTTCTTCTGTGTTTAAACCCCTTCTTGAGTTCTTATAATAGCGGTCTTATGCAATATTTGTCTTTTTGCGACTGACTAAATTCACTTAGCATAATGCCTTCCAGATTCCTCCATGTTTCACAGATTCATCGTTGTTCTTTACTGTTGTGTAGTATTCCATTGTGTGAATATATCATAATTTGCTTATCCATTCATCCATTGATGGGCACCTAGGTTGTTTCCATCTTTTTGCTATCGTGAACAGTGCTGCAATGAACATAGGTGTGCATATATCTGTCTGATGGCTCTTATTTCTCTAGGATATATTCCAAGGAGCAAGATTGCTGGATCGTATGGTACTTCCATTTCTAGCTTTTTAAGGAAGTGCTAAATCGATTTCCAAAGTGGTTGTACCATTTTATATTCCCACCAACAGTGTGTAAGTGTTCCCGTCTCTCCACAACTCTCCAACATTTATTATTTTGTGTTTTTTGGATTAATGCTAGCTTTGTTGGGGTGAGATGGTGACTCATTGTAGTTTTGATTTGCATTTCTCTAATGGCTAATGATTGTGAGCATTTCCTCATGTGTCTGTTAGCCACCTGAATGTCTTCTTTGGCAAACTGCCTGTTCATATCCTTTGCCCATTTTTTAATTGGCTTATTTTGTCTTTTTGTTGTTGCGCATTTGCAGTATCTTGTAGATTACAGAGATTAGATCTGATCAGATTTGTATTAACTAAAAATTTTTCCCCAGTCTGTAGGCTGTCTTTTTACTCTTTTGGTGAAGTCTTTTGATGAGCGTAAGTGTTTGATTTTTAGGAGCTCCCAGTTATCTAGTCTCTCTTCTGGTGTTTGTGCATTGTTACTTATGGTTTGTAT
>NW_004443945.1:2994409-3001419 GCF_000243295.1 Trichechus manatus latirostris
TTTCCCCAATTAATGGACTTTGGGCCTTTGTCAAATATCAGCTGCTCATAGGTGGATGAATTTATGTCTGGATTCTCAATTCTGTTCCATTGGTGAATGCATCTGTTGTACCAGTACCAGGCTGTTTTGACTACGTGGTGGTATAATAGGTTCTAATATCTGGTAGTGTAAGACCTCCCACTTTGTCCTTCTTTTTCAGTAATGCTTTACTTATCCAGGGCCTCTTCCCTTTCCATATGAAGTTGGTGATCTTCTTCTCCATCTCATTAAAAAATGCCGTTGGAATTTGGATCAGGATTGCATTGTATCTGTAGATCGCTTTGGGTAGAACTGACATTTACACAATGTTGAGTCTTCCTATCCATGAGCAAGGTATGTTTTTCTACTTATGCAAGTCTCTTTTGGTTTCTTGCAGTAGTATCTTGTAGTTTTCATTGTATAGGTCTTTTACATCTCTGGATAAATTTACTCTGAAGTATTTTATCTTCTTGGGGGCTACTGTAAATGGTAATTGATTTGGTGATTTCCTCTTGGAAGTTCTCTTTGTTGGTGCAGAGGCAGCCAACTTATTTTTGTATGTTTATCTTGTATCCTGATACTTTGCTGAAATCTTCTATTAGTTCCAATAGTTTTCTTTGGGGTGTTCTGTGTATAAGATCATATCATCTGCAAATAAAGATACTTTTACTTCTTCCTTACCAATTTGGATGTACTTTCTTTTTTCTGGAAACCCTGGTGGTATAGTGGTTAAGTGCTATGGCTGCTAACCAAAAGGTCAGCAGTTCAAATCCACCAGGCGCTCCTTGGAAACTCTATGGGGTAGTTCTACTCTGTCCTATAGGGTCGATATCAGTCAGAATTGACTCTATGGCAACGGGTTTGGGTTTTTTTTTTTTTTAATTTCTTTTTCTAGCCTAATTGCTCTGACTAGGACCTCCAGCACAATGTTGAATAAGAGTGGTGATAAAGGGTATCCAGAAACTTTATTTTGTAGACAAGAGTTATGTGCAGCTGCTCATAGTAGACACCCAAAATGAGAGTGGTTTAAACAAGATGTTTTATTTTCTCTCACATTAAGGAAATTCAGAGATGGAAGTCTAGGACTACTATGGCACTTCAATGTTGTTATCAGTGTCCCAGGCTTTTTTCTGCCCCACCATCCTTAGTATGTATTATGGATGGAATTATGTCCCCCAAAAATATGTGTTGTAAACCCTAATCTCTATGCCTGTGGTTATAATGCCATTTGGGAATGGACTGTCTTTGTTACGTTAATGAGGCAGAATTAGTGTAGGGTGTATCTTGAGTCAATCTCTTTTTCGATACAAAAGAGATTAAACAAGAGAGAGAAGCAGAGATGGGGAAGACACATGCCAAGCCACATGAAGATCTCCCAGAAGCAAAACCTCAGACGAAACAAGGACCTTCCTCAGAGCCAACAGAGAGAGAAAGCCTTCCCCTAAAGCTGGCACCCTGAATCGGACTTCTAGCCTCCTAAACTGTGAGAAAATAAATTTCTGTTTGTTGAAGCCACTCACGTGTGGTATTTCTGTTATAGCAGCACTAGATAACCAAGACAGTATGTGACTTCTGACCTGGAGATTGCTTCAGGTCACAAAATGGTTGCTGAAGCTCCAACTATCACATCTATTTTCTAGGTAGGAGGAAAACATAAGGGGGTAGAGCCACAGGAAGGAGTGTAGCTCTCAGCTGAGGTAGTCTCTTTAAAGAGTTTTCCCAGAAGCCCCATCCAATGATTTCTACTAACATTTTATGGGTTCGGATCCTCCATTTCCTAGCCTTGGCTAGGCTGATTAGCTCCAGCTCCAGGCACCTCACCTCTCCTCCCACCTCTGCACTGTGGCTCTGGTCACCCTTGCCACAGGCTGGGGCTTGAGCGCTCTGCTGAGGAGTGACCTCCCACACAGAGTCCATGGACAACAAGGTGGAGGAGAGGCAGTAGGGCTGGATGCCCAACCCTGGTGCTAGAGGGAGTCCCAGAGAAGCAAGAATCACTTCCCTTCTTCTAGAGCCAAGACTGAAGATACCAACTCCCTTACCTTCAATCCAATCTATTCCTCTACTCACTTCATTCTGTCATCTCTGACCTTGTTATAAGCATACCAGGCACTGTGCTAAGTACCGTGACATGGATCATCTTATTTCATCCCCACAATTACTCTGGAGATCAGCCCAGCGTCCTACTAAGCTACACTGCCTCCCTGTGCTAAGTGGAGGCCCAGTGGGAGGTCCACTTTGGTTCCCCCCAGGGTGAGTGAGGCTGGGCAGGCAGCATGCCCCTGTGCCCCTTGCAGAGCTTGGCTGAGTGGCCTGGTGAAGAGCCAACTGCTCCAAGGGCCACAGCAAACCAGGCCCAGAGCCCTACCTTCCAGAACTTGTACTCTGATATCCAACAGTTAGCCGAGGACCTGGGATTCGGGGCTAGCCCAAAATAAGCTGGGAGGAGGCTAGGCTACTCCAGGGAGGACAGGTAAGTACGTATCATACACAGGGCTCTGTGCTAGGGGTAGATTCCCATTACAGGTAGTCACCGGGTTACGAACGTCTATGGATAACTTGTACTTAAGAATGGACTGACATAAAGCTGATTATATTAAAAATTTGAGTTAAATACAGTTGTTCATAATAACAAACACACGCATTACCTTGTGACGCTCATGAAAACACTGCGTGATTTGGCAGTGTTTCTTAAGCGTTTTATATGCATCAAACCAAAAACCAAACCATTGCTGTTAAGTCAACTCCAACTCATAGCAACCCTATAGGACAGAGCAGAACTGCCCCACAGGGTTTCTAAGGAGTAACTGGTGGATTCAAACTGCTGACCTTTTGGTTAGCAGCCGAGCTCTTTCACCACTGCACCCCCAGGGCACCGTAGAAAAGTAAAATATATACCACATACTAAGACAAACATTGGACTAACTGACGCTAAATAAGAACCGTTATGTGCCTGTTCCAACTTACCTACAAATTCAACTTAAAGACAGATTTAGGAACTGGTCTTGTTCGTAAATCGGGGACTGCCTGTATTCACCAAATCTTTTCACAGGAAATCCCTCCAGGCTGGCTCTACAGATGGAGAAGGGGGAAAGGAGTACTTCTGGATATTTGGAGGAACTTCCTGGGAGATCACAAGGCTATTCCACTGCTCTGTGTCTAGCTGCTCATAACAAAAACTAAAAACAAGCTAAAAATGCATCAATAAGGGACTGATTATGGTACATGCATACCATGGAATAGTATACAGCTAAAAACAGTGAGTCAGAAACATCAATACAAACAGCGCATTTAATCTGAACCTTCAGAATCCAGAAATATACATGAAACCTGATGAATTCTATTTACCTGTCAAGTACATCTATACAAGTTCCTTAACAGTATGTCAAAAGCTTTGTAGCAACCCTCAACTAATACACCCCCTCCCCCTCAAAAAATGTACTTACATTTGCCATTCTTTCAATCTAAAAACTGTAGATTTGAATGCTTTGTAAGTCCCTACCGTCCTTAGGAAAAAACAGTATTATTTTTACCTTTGTTTAAACCCTTTTAAGCCATGAAATGTTGTGTGATGAACTACTTCTTTCCAAAGAAACCCTGTTTGAAATTGAGGCCATTGTTAATTGATTCCATCTTCTCTTCATGTTATGTACGAATTAAAATTTCCCCCTACTTATTCACAGCAGCAAGATCCCTAGGTGGGGCAAGCGGTTTGCCCTCAACCACTAACCTAAAGGTTGGAGGTTCAAACCACCCAGCGGTACTGTGGAAGAAAAGGCCTGGTGATCTGCTTCCATTAAGATTACAGCCAAGAAAACCCTATGGAGCAGTTCTACTGTGTAACACACGGGGTCACCATGAGTCAGAATCAACTCAAAGGCAATAGTTTTTTTTTATGCATAGCAGATAGGATAAACTAAGTAACAGTTGCCTTGACCAGTGTCATGCAGTGTTGATTACTACTTCATCATAATGTTAGAATAGTAACTTCAGCGTATTTTCTTCAATATATTTTTAAATAAGTTCTGAGGAGAAAGTGGTTTAATTTCATCATTGAAAGTTTATCTGCACCTCCCGCCATTTTATCTTTTTTTGTTTCCAGTTAAAATTATCCTCTATGATTTAAACGGATAAACATTTAAATCAACTCTGACCAAAGTTTTGTTTCGTATAAGCTGTTGCCATAGACTCATAGTGTATAGCCATGGTTTAAATCTGTATTCACAGTGAGAATTTCATCCATCACTAAAGGAAAAAAAAGGAGAGGGGGAGTAAGTCAGATAAATATAAATACGTCCTGATATATCTTACTCTTTAGACATGCTGTTGAATTAAAAAAAAAAAAGTTATAGGCTGATATATGCAACATACCATAATGTAACCTCCTGAATACTATGTATTTTCTGAGGCTACATACCAACAAACCCATTGTTGTCAAGTCAATTCTAACTCATAGTGACCCTATAGTACAGAACAGAACTGCCCCCATGGAGCTTCCAAGGAGCAGCTGGGGGATTTCAACTGCCAACTCCTTCGGTGAGCAGCCGTAGCTCTTAACCACTGTGCCACCAGGGCTCCAAGGATACATATGTTTACATAAACACTTGGACCAGGTCTAGAAAGACACACACAACCTGACCACAGCTGTTAACCTTTGGGGAGAGGTTACAGGGCATGATTAAAGAGACTCAAGCTTTATCTGTAATGTTTCCATTTCTTACAAGGATTAGTTATGCAATTTGTGTAAGTAAAAGTTAATTTTTGAAAACAGCCACAAAAAGGTTACAAGGCCATTTACTACTGCAGGCTGGTGCAGGCCAATCTATTCTTAAACACCATCATTATGTTGGCCTTGGTTATTGGTGACTGATTTTTTTTTTTTTTTTTTGGTCACAGCTCTGCTCAAAAGTCCATTCTAGCACCTTGATGCCTTGAAATAAAACCCAAACCCTTAGCCTGGGCATACCCAGGGTGTGCGCTGGCCCTCCACATCACCACCATTGCACCCCAATTCTGAAGCACTCTGTCGGGGCCCCACCGCCTGGCCTTTGCTTACGCATTCCCACATCCAGAATGCTCTTCACATGCCTCTTTCCCTACTTAAGTCCAACTCATGCATTAAGGCCAGCTGTGACCACTCCACCTCAGTAGGTGGAGAGCCCTACTGTCCTTGGCCCCTGACTTCTAGGTTCAACCCTTTCCCCCGACAGCCCACAGGCCACTGATGCTGTCTTTAAACTGTAATTGTTGCTGATGAGTGAGAGCTTTTACTTTATGACCTTTACTCTCTCAATTATCCCTCACAACATTCCTATGAGTAGATACTATAATTATTATTCCTGTTTTATAGAGGACCTCAGATTCAAACAGATTAAGAGCACTGCCCAAGGACACACAGCTAGTTAGTAGTGGAGCTACTAGTTATATAATAGCCTATTTACTTATCTCTCCCACAAGACTGAAATCTGGTGACACCAGAGACCCTAGCCTGTCACCCTACGGTGCCTAACATTAACCCGTTCTTAAATAACTACGGGGTCATTGGTGGTTCAGTGGTAGAATTCTTGCCTTCCATGCAGGAGACCTGGGATTGATTCCCAGCCAACGCACCTCATGGCTGGGAGGCTTTTGAGTGTTGTTATGATGCTGAACAGGTTTCAGTGGAGCTTCCACACTAAGACAGACTAGGAAGAAAGGCCTGGCGAACTGCTCTGAAAATCAGCCAGTAAAAACTCTATGGATCACAACAGTCCAATCTGTAAACAATGGTGGGGATGGCGCAGGACTGGGTAGCGTTCGTTCCATTGTGCATGGTGTCCCCATAAGGTGAGGGCTAACTCGATGGCTGCTAACGACAACAAATAAATATGAATTAAATGAATAATGCCCACAAGTATCCTTAAATATAAGTATCTTCTTTATAATAATAGCAAATATTTAGCCCCCTAGCCAAGCCCATACTGTTTTACATGAATCATTCAACTCAGGAGCAGCAACCATCCTACGTGGTAGGTACTTATTATTATTATTGCTATGATGAGGAGGAAACCTGAGCCTCAAAGAAATCAAGTGACTTGCCCAAGGTCACACAGCCAAGAAAGAGGGTCTGGCCTGCTTGGCTCGAAGCCCACCTTCCCCCATTTTACATTCCTCTTCCCCAGGCTGCTGACAAGCCCAGCTCTGTTCCATTTTTTCCGAGGCAGAAACTGAGGGTGTGAGCAGTGAAATTTCTTTTTCGCTGTCAGTGAATCAGCAGTTGGAGGTTTGGGGAACCATGAAAGGTCCACCTGTAAGGTTCCTCTGAGGTCACCCTGGCCTGGTCCCTAGGCCACGACATTCCTAGGCATTGGACGGAAGCTACTGGAACAGCCCCCCTAAGGGACAGCGATGAGAGAGGCGGCCACTCCTTGCGGGGGTCCAGGAGTCACTGAGGGGCAACCTGGTCGCCCCCCACCACAGCACTGCCAGCCATGGTTGGGCTCCTGGGCACTCACCCAGTGGACTGGGCAGGGGCGTAGGTGGCAGCACAGTGAGAAGCTTAGCAGCCCCATCCAGATGCGAATTGTCCCTCCCGCACTTCCCGGGCTGCAGGGGCCTCGATTAGAGCCCCGGAGGAGTCAGAATCCACACCTCCGCAAATGGGCCCGCTTTCCCAGGGCCCCCCTGCCCAGACCTTCCCTGGACTCTGTGGGTTTTGACACCTCTCTGTAACCTGGTGGGGGGCCACCTCGCACCTTTAGCGCGGATAAAAGCTCAGGCTTGGAGGTGGCTGGTCCAGCCTCCCAGATCCCGTAGCCCGGCGATGGCCCAGTCGCCTCCTCCGCAGAGCTTCCTCAGCCACGACCATTGGATCTTCCCCCAGGGTTGGGGCTGGGCAGGCCACTCGGACTCTACGTCCCCGGCCTCGTCCTCGGATTCGTCTGGCTCGTGCCCTTGCGACGGCGCCCGCGAGCCCTCGCAACCCGCGCCCCAGGCCCGCAGCGACCTTGCCG
>NW_004443945.1:3001519-3024034 GCF_000243295.1 Trichechus manatus latirostris
CATTGTCAAAGCCCAGCTATACCTGCCCAGAAACGGCAGAACACCATCTCAAGGCCAGTGGTGGCAGCTGCGGCAACAGGTTGAGCCTCTGATCCTGCCAGACTGAAGGTGCCCTGGAGAGAACACTCATCCCTCCTCTGCCCGGATGGTCCAGCAACCTGACGAGGCTGACCAGCCAGCCAGTTGGATTTGTCTGGGATAGTTTCTTCATGGCGTCCCCCACTACCTACCCATCCACTCAAAACCACCAGGGACGAGCCCATCTGTGACCAGCCTACCTGTGACAAGGCCCGGTTTACTGTCCTCGTTCCTCCCCACCTAGCGGGAATCAGGGCCCCTCTCAGGGTCTCTACCCTATTCCACAGTCCAGGCTGCGGCATGCCTTGAGGCTCCCATTATACAAATTGGAAAGGAAATTTAAGGATTTGCATAAGGTCCCCAACAGGTGAAGACTGCCCCCCAAACAACTGGACTTTCAGTTCTCCCACCCTGCTTCCTTTAACCTGCTGAGCTGGCCCAACACCTCGGGCACCGCCGGCCACTGGGCACAGGCAGGAGGCCCCAGTGGCTGGGTCGGGAGCCCAAGTGAGGGGCCAGGTGGCGCGAACCAGACGCAGCCAACGGGCCGGCACCTTCGCGCGCCCCCCACCCCCAGCGTTGGTTCAAAGGGTCAGGCCCCACCCACTCTAGGCCCCCAGCCCGCTTTGATGTGCTGATGCGGCCTGGAAGGGGCCACTTCACACCTCTGGCTCAGGATAAAGCGGCCGCCGGTCGCCGGCCCCGAGACGCGCCGCCTCGGCCATGGCCCAGTCGCTGTGCCCGCCGCTCTCCGAGTCCTGGATTCTCTCCGCGGGCTGGGACCCAGCTCTGCAGCCGCCCTCTGACAAGAACTGTGGCTGCTCCCCCGCCTCATCCCCGGACTCCTGGGGCAGCGCCTCGGCCAGCAGCCCTCTACGGAGTCCCCCGCGGCCCGCCGCGCGCCCAGCTCACCGCGCCCCGACAGCAGGGAGGCGCGGCGCCCGCTGCAGCCGCCTGGGCAGCGGGCAGCGACAGAGCGCTAGCGAGCGCGAGAAGCTACGCATGCGCACGCTCGCACGCGCCCTGCTCGAGCTGCGCCGCTTTCTGCCGCCGTCCGTGGCTCCCGCAGGCCAGAGCCTGACCAAGATCGAGACGCTGCGCCTGGCCATCCGCTACATCGGCCACCTGTCGGCCGTGCTGGGCCTCAGCGAGGAGACCCTGCAGCGCCGACGTCGGCGGCTCAGCGACGCGGCGCCTCCTCAGGGCTGCCCGCTCTGCCCCGACGGCGGCCTCGCGCAGGCGCAGGGCCTGGGCTCCTCTGCTGACGCCGCGGCGCCCTGGGGGTCCCCGCCCGCCTGCCTCGGAGCCCTGGCAGCACCCGAGCGCCTAGAGACCCGGGTCCCTGACACGAATCCCTGGGTGACACCCTCTTACTACCCCAGGATGCAGTCGTCCCCACATCTGTCCCGAGGGAGAGACCCTGAGTCTGCTCTTTGGATGTCGCTGCAAAACTGTCCTGGGACGCAGACATCCCCCCAGCCTGGGAACCCGGCCGTTCCCTGGACGCCGCCCCCCGCACCTCCAGAGTTGGCTTCTGTGTACCAGGTATGGGCAGAAGCCCTCACCCCTTCCCTCGGGGCGGTCCCGAGGGAAGTAATCTCTAGTCTTCAGATAGTCTTGTGGTTTTTAAATCCCGGGTTATCTGATCCAGTCCTGGTTAGTGGTGGAGGGAAGTTGCGGGGAGGATGGAAGGGCCCCTAACCTCTTTGGGGAAGAGATGGCACCGTGGGGAGTTAAGCCATCACCACCACCACCACCACCATCCAGCAGTCTTCACATCTGGAAGAGGAGGGAGTCCTCCGCTTGCTACAGAGGCCAGGGTGGAAGGTAGCAGGGGCCACTGTCAGGAAATAGGCTCTAAATGCTCTATTAAGAGTTGAGGGAGAAGGGGACAGCATTTCCTGATGATCAGGTGGGTTTCGAACTGGTGACCTTCGTGTTTCCTCCAAGCTTCATTGATTCATGAGGTCCCTATTTCCATAAAGATCAGATTAATAGCCAACATTCGTTGAACAGTTACTATGTGCCTGACACCATTCTTGCACTTTACAGTTCTCCCAACAGCTTTATGAAGTAGATACTGTTACCATTATCACCATTATACAGATGAAGATTTGTTGTTGTTAGTTACCTTTGAGTCGGCCCCTGACTCATGGCAACCTGTGCAACACAGAACAAAACATCGCCCGGTCCTGTGCCATCCCCGTGATGGTTGCTGATTGGACTGTCGTGATCCATAGGGTTTTCACTGGCTGATTTTCGGAAGCAGATTGCCAGACCTTTCTTCCCAGTCCATCTTAGTCTGGAAGCTCCACTGAAACCTGTTCAGCATCATAGCAACACACAAGTCTCCACCGACAAAGGGGTGGTAGCTATGAATACTGAGACTAAAAAAGGTTACCTGAGGCCTCATAGCTAGTTAGCAGCTGGGGTTTGCACCCAGACAGTGTGGTGCCAGAGCTTGTGCTCTGAACCACTGTGCTTCACTGCATTCACGATACCAGGGCTGTCCAGAAACTGCAGCCACGCCGGCGGCACATCCCGGCTCAGGATTCCAGCATGAACAGTAGCCCACTAACCAGGTGTTCTTATCTCTCTTGCAGGGTGTCTCCGTGTCTCCAGAGGCCCGTCTGCTGCTGGGGACCGCACCTCTCCTGCCCCACCCACCGTGCCAGAGGCTCCAGTCTCAGACCCAGTGGGGATGCTGGAGCCATAGTGCAGAGGTGCTCCCTAGCTCTGAGGAGCAGGCACCAGGCCCCACCTTCCAGCTCAGTGAAGCAAGCCCTCCTCAGAGCTCAGGCCTGCAGCTCAGTGACTGCCCTGAACTTTGGCAAGACGATTTGGAGGGGGCCCACCTGGGCATCTACTAATGGTCTTGGCTGCCCCCATCTCAGCTGGAAATGAGGCCTGTAGTGTGGGGTCCCCCCTCATTTGCTGCTTCAGTGGTTTTCAAACTTCCCTTTAGCCAGGGATCCCTTTTCCAGGTGACAGCTAATGTGGAAGCAGTGTATGAGGCAAGCAGTGCCAAGCCTCCCTGGCACAGTGCCTCCCACTCCTGGATACCCCCAGAATGCTCAGCACTCTGCAGAGCACAGCTAGAGCTGCTCTGGATTGGGGGCTGCTTGACCACAAAGGAGGCTGGGCTGGGACTGGTGGGCGAGGGTGGGTTGGGGGCTCTTGCTTCTTGGTGACAGTTGGCCAGAAGCCTCTACGCTTAGATTTTTTTTACTTTCTTAACAACAATAAAAATTTGGCTTGATCTGTTTTTCAACCTGGGGTATTACTGCTTTTGGAAAAGGTAAAATGATCCCATCCTGTGGTAACAAGTCGTGCTGCACTTCCAGCATGGGTGTGTCACCCTCACGTGCCAGGCTGACCATATTTATTGCACCTGGGAGTCTGAGCCAGGGCCTCCACCTGACCTGCGGTGCAGAATGGCACAAGTCGGCTGGCTCAGGCCTGTCTGCTTGCCGCAGACCCATCACCGCTGCCCTTTTCCATCCTTCTAGGTACAGTCCTGCTGGTACATGGGGTGGGTACATGCTGCTGTGGACAGACAGGGCGCCAGTAGAGGGAGACCAGAGGCTCAGAGCCCTGCGATTTAGCACCCTCACAATCATGTCACATTGTTTTTTCAGAGGACACTTGTCGAGTGGTTCCTATTGTTAGGCCTAGTTTTAAGGGCCAGAGAAAGAAAACATTCCCCAACTAGTAGGGTGAATTGCAGAGAAGTAAACATTCAGAGCCCAGGTCCCAAGTGCAAGGATGGAGCTTTGTGGGAGCAGAGAGGAGCTGACAGCCTGGTGGGAGGCAAGTGTGACAATGCGGTTTCAGTCGTGAATTACCTGATCCGTTAGTCCTGGCTACCTGGATTTGCGATGTCTTGAGTAAAAATACGAGGCATCACCTGGCTCTTGGGGGAAGGATGCCATGATCTACTAGTTGCAGAAGAGGTGACCCTGGAGCTGGGTGTTGACAGAGGTAAAGGAGGTTGCCAAGCAGAGGGAGGGAAGAGTGACTGCAGGCAGAAGAAACAGTATGAGCCAAGTCAGAACAGTGCTAGTGAAGCAGCTAGCACCTAGAGTTCATTGGGGAAAGTGGCAGAGTTGGAACAGGAACTTGCAGGTTGTGTGGGAGCCTGTGTGGCAGCGTGATGAGGCATTTGGCCTCCGTATCCTGGGTGATGGGGAGGCATTGAAAAGATTGGGGATGGGGATGAGCTGGTTAAAGCTGCTTCATAGAGAATGGTGCCAGGCATGGGAGCCAACCAGGAGGCCATCGTAACATCCAGGGAGAGGGAAAAGGAGGCAGGAAGACCAGACTGCCTGATTTCCTGGGCTGGGAGCTCTCAGCTACACGCGGGGCCTCCCATTGGCAGTCCATTGCCTGCTGACCTGACCTATGACATCAGGCAGGACTCTCCCTCTCAGAGCCTTAGTTTCCCCATCCCCTAAAGGAGGAATTGGTCTTCTGGGTCCAAACTTGTAGAATTGGTGGGTTCTGGTTTCCACCCCAGGGCCCTCCTGTCCCTAGGTGCTGTCAGCCCCAGCCAGAAGGCCAAGAAAACCCCAAGCAAGGCTGTAGCAGGGATGGAGCCCTGCCGACCTGGGTGCACTTTCCACTTGACTCTTACTTGCTGTGTAAAAGCAAAAAACAAAACCACCACAAAACAAAAAAGCCAGTTGCCGTTGAGTTGATTCTGACTGATGGTGACCTGACCCCGTAAGTGTCAGAGCAGAACTGCTCCATGGGGTTTTCAAGGCTATGACTTTTTGAAAGCAGATTCTTCTGAGACACCTCTGGGTGGGGTCAAACCACCAGCCTTTCGGTTGGTAGTCAAGTACTTAACTGTACCACCCAGGGACTCCACTTGCTGTGGACAGGTTGCAAAACCTCTCTGAAACTGAGCCTCCTCAGCTGTGAAGTGGACAATAACCGACCCTACCTGTCAGGGTTCTTACTCTTGGTGCATTATAACTGCTCACTGAATGGTAACGGAGGTAGTCTCACAAGCTAAGAGATGACTAGTGGTTCTCAAGCCTGGCTGGGGGTTGAGTCACCTGATTCCGGGACGCCACTCTGAGACAGTGACCAGTGCATCGGGTGGGCCTGTGAATCTGGGTCTTTAAACAAGATCCTCTCCAGGGTATTCTGAGGCCCAGCCAGGTTTGGGGGCAATGGATAGTCTTCACTCATTTTATAGCTAAGGAAACTGAGGCCCAGGTAGGGGAACACTCCCAAACTAGGCCTCCTGATTCCTAGTCTGTTCCCAAGAAGACCTAAAGGTTTGGTTCACAATCTCTCAAGGCATCTCCACAGAAGGCATAGTTGTTGAATTCTGGTCTCCTTCCTTTGGCTCCTGCTGATCTGGAGTTAGTCCTTGCAGGGAAGGAGGGAGGTCCTGCCCTGCTGGATTACCAATGCGGCACTCACCTGGCTCCGAGGCCTTCGAGGCTTATTGGAGCCCAGGAGAGGGCTGACCTCTACCAACAGCAGCCAGGGCTGAACATTCTCTGGAATTCAGAGGCCTTGTTCTCCCAGCTCCCCTCAGCATGTTCCTGTAAGAGGTGCAAAGGCAGAGGCGAGGAGCCCCCATCACCCAGGCAAGGAACCACACACGGATCACCAGCTGGGGTGCCTGGGAGACATCTGAGATGCTGCTGGGGTGAGGAAGCAGGGTCCCAGCGGCTGGGGGTTAATCCCCCTTCCCTGGTCCCAGCTGTGGAGTCCCTAGGTGGTACAAACGGTTAAAGTGCTCATCTGCTAATGGAAAGGTTGGTAGTTCAAGTCCACCCAGAAGAAAGGCCTGGCAATCTACTTCTGAAAAATCAGCCATTGAAAACTCTGTTCTACTGCGACACGCATGGGTCACCATGAGTCAAACTGACTTAATAGCAACTGGTTTCGAGGTGGTGGTGGTGTTTTTTGGTCAGGCCGAAGCTGCACCCCAGTCCCAGGCTTCTCACTTCACTTCATTTGGGCTCCCCTGGGTCAGATGCCCCTGTCCCCACACTCTGGGAGGGACAGCGGGCCCTGTCTTTCAGGAACAGCAACCCTCTCCTCACGTCTGTGCTCTGTCGCCAGCACCCCGATCTGGGCTTTCCTTCTCTGCCCAGTGCCAGGCATGGGAGGGAGAAGGGCTGATGCTGGTGCCCTGGCTGGGAGAGCAAGTCCATCCACACCTTCCTGGGGACCCTAGTCACCATCTCTAGGACACCAAACACTCACGTGTCCCTCATCTCAGCCTTTCAATGATGCTGCAATGTAGAGGACGTGTCAAGTTGACATACAGGGCAACAGAGGCTTGGAGAAGTGAAAGGCTTGCCCCGGGTCCAGGGCTTGTCTCATTCCCTCAGACTCTAGGGTTCCAGAGGATGGCCCTGAGGAGCCTCCTGGGAGTGGGGAGGGGGACAGGCAGTAGACCCTGGGGCTGCTGCTGCCCCTCGGTACTCTGAGTGCTGAGGGCCCAACTCCCTGGCAGACCGAGCATGGGACAGGGAGCTTCTGCTCTGTGACCTTGAGCAAGGTTCTGCAGGCAGGTCGCTGGCTCTGGGTGTCCTTGCTGACCCATGGGAGACCAGTTCCCTCCGGCCACGCAGGGCATTATGAAGGCCAGCATTGTAAGCTGTCAGGCGCCACAAACAGGTAGTGTGTAGCTATCACACCACAGCTCCAAGGGGAGGTGGGGATTCGACTCCTGCAGGGCCATTAGAAAGACAGTCCTTATCTCTGAGGGCAGTGAGGACCAGAGGAGAACATGCACATAAACCACCTAGCCCAGCGCCAGCCACAGAGGAGACAATCCATGCCACCTCTTCTCCCTTGGCACACCAGCTCTCCCCGCCCCGCCGCTTCCCCAGAGGGACCCGAGATGACGAGGCCAGCCCCTCCCCCAGCGGGAACCGCCCAAGGGGGCTTGCTCGCTGGTCCCCAGAAAGCCAAGTGTCAGTCGTGGCCGCTGGGCGCTGGCGACAGGAAGGGCTGGCCCAGAGGGGCTGGGGACGCTTAATCTGGGATGAGCCCAGGGAGCCTCCGGGTTGGTGGCAGAACACCACCCCATCCCTGGGGCTGCCTCCGCCCCTTGGCCTGCCCTTCCCTTTGATGTGCGGATGGCGGTGGAGGTGGGGACGCCTTTCTGCCCTGGCCGCTGGCTTCTCACAAGGGAGAGAGGCTTGGAGGGAAGAGGGCTGGTGGGGCCCGTGAAGCCAGGAGGCAGGGCTAACATGATAACACAATACATGGGGTCACCATGAATGCGGGGGGGCAACATACGGCAGCCAATAACAACTCATAGAGGTCTGGCCTTGTGCTGAGTGCTATAGCTCCTTAAATCCACACACCAACCCTATTGTGCAGATGAGGAAACAACGCGGGCTTGAGGGTGTTTAAGTAAGTTGCCCAAGGAAACAGTGGTTGAGTTGGGATATGAAGCCAGGCCTACTGGACTCCAAGCTTGCTGTGGGTGTCAGTTGGAGGTAACACCCACCTGTGGTGTCTGTCCCTCCTTCCCTCCCACCAGCCTTGGAGGTTCAGCTGGGCCTTGTCAGACTGAGACCTTGTCAGGTGAGCCTCCTACAACCTGGCTCCATTCGCCAAGAGATGCCTACTGTAATGGTTAAGATTGTGTGTCACCTTGGCTGGGCCAAGATTCTCAATCGTTTGGTGGTTATGATGTAGTTTGGCAGTTTCGTAAACATGTAATTTGACAGTTATGTAATGATGTAATTAACTCTGTGATAAGAGCTGCTGTGAACAGCCAATCAGTTGAAAGGAAGTTTCCTTCGGGGTGTGGCCTGCCTCTAGTATATAAATGGATGTTCCAACAAGGCTCTTGTTTTGGATCCTGTATCCAGCTCATTATCATCTGACCTCCAGTTCTTGGGACCTGAGCTAGGAAAACTTGGGATTCATCAGCCTCCACAGGCAGTTAGCTAGCGGCCTGCCATCTTACCTGCCAATCTTGGGACTCATTGGCCTCCAAAGCCTATGAGCCAGTGGCCGGCTGTCTGACCTGCTGATCTTGAGTTCATCAGCTTCTGCGGCTATGTGAGTCCGGAGAAGCCTCCGGCCTGACACCTGACCCATGAACTTGGGATTTGCCAGCCTCTACAACTGTGTGAGCCATTTCCTTGAGATAAATCTCTCTCTCAAAGTGTATGTATATATATATATATGTGTGTGTACGTGTGTGTGTCTGTGTGTGCGTGTGTGTGTGTGTGTGTGTGTGTGTATGTATATGCGTCACTGGTTTTGCTTCTCTAGAGAACTCTGCCTAAGACACCCACCAAGACCAGAGTATGCCTATGGAGCTATGTGGGCCCCAGGCCTTCTCCTCAGAGTTGGTCAGGGCAGCTTTGACCCTGACTGCCAGTGGGCTGCGCATGGTGATCTGGAGGGTATGGCCCCCATTTCGTGAGCCTGGAAAATCTGTCTCCACCCTTCAGCTCACCTGCCTGTCACCCTCAGTACCACGCATCCCTGTATGCTACTCTTGAAAACAACCACTTCACATTTTATAAACTGATATCCCACAGATCCACCATGGATCCTGGAAGCTAGGCCCATGAGTGGTCACACCAGGCCTCGGACCCAGGGTCACTGCCTTTACTCAACTGACCCCTCCCTCTCGGGTGCTGGCTGCAGTGCAGGGAGGGGGCCCAGCCATCACCTTGTTCCCTCACCTCAATGTTAGGGTGACGCAAACCCAGCTTCTCTCCTGACTTCCGGAAAGGCACTCCCTCCACTCTGCCAGGACCTGCTCTGTGCCTGGCACCATGCCAGCCCTCCTTGGCACCCACGCTCCCTGTCTCCTTGGCTCCCCAGTGCCCTGTGCCTCTAGCCCGAAGTGGGAACTTGGATGAAATGAGCACTGCAGGCAGACACCTCCGCCCGGGCGTTCTGTAGGAAGGGCCAGCGGGCTGCACACCTCTCCCCTCCTATACTCTTGGGGGTCCTTGACCCCCACAGTCCTTCCCATGCACCCGAGGTTCCCTCCATCCCAGCCTCCCCAGCTAATAGCAGACCCATTCCTGCGTAAGTTTAGTAATGAGCCTAGAACCTCATCTAGAAATCCTTTATTTACATTTTCTCCTGGAAAAAAACAATACAGATCTGGCGCCCTGTGGATTCCTCAGGTTCTGGGGTGTTTACGGGAAGGTGAGAGAAGGTGCACCCCCCCACCCCAACCAAGGCCATCTATTGTGTCCATCAAGGGCTTCTGTTCACCTAGCCCTAGAGCTGGGCTTCCCTGAGATCAGCTGTAGGGCCCTGGACATCGGGCCGCCACGGCAGAGCTGGGGTGGGGTTGGTGTGAGGGGCAGGGCCTGGGAGGTGCTCAAACAGCCTGGCCACCAGGAGCTCCACTGGCGGAGTGGAGAGAATGTGAGCCCAGGACTTTGTCCTTGAGGGGAGGACACTGGTGGCTCAGGCTCTGGGAATAGGGGGTCCTGCCACAGGCTGCTGGGACAGGCACACATGGGCATCTTGCATGGGGGCCAGGTAACTTGAAGGATCAGGAAACTATGCTGTTTTCTGTGAACCACCTGAGCACCTCCTCCTTGTTCTGGTTCACCCATTTGATGTTGGCTTTCGTCTTCTCCAGGGCTTGCTCCAGGGCCCGGGTGCCTGAGCCAAAGCCAGTGTCCATGTTGTCCTGTTTGAACTGTTCCAGCTGCCGGGAGAACAGAGATTCTCAGCCCGAGGTTGGGTCTCTAACACAGCCTAGAGCAGAGGCTCTCTCTAGGCCCATTCCTTAAGAGCCCCCAAGGACAGAGACTGCAGCCTGTTCCCCTGAAAGGAGGGTCCGGTTTTCCACTTCTCTCTAGGTTAAAACCCTTATCTATGGAAGTGAAGCCAGTTGCCTTTAGGTCCATTCTGACTCATGGTGACCCCATATGTGTTAGAGTAGAACTGAGCTCCATAGGGTTTTCAAGGCTGTGACCTTATGGAAGCAGATGGCCAGGCCTTTCTTCTGAGGTGCCTCTGGGTGAGTTCTAACCACCAGCCTTTTGGTTAGTAGTCGAGTGCTTAACTGTTTGTACCACCCAGGGACTCCATGGCAGAGGCTGGGAAATAACGGCCCTGCACTAAATCTGGCTCACACACGTAGCTGACCTTCGTTGTGTGACTCCTCATTGAATTGATTCTCCGTTTTTAATTGAATTACAATCTCAATCCAATCAAGAGAAGACACTTTAAACAGATGCCATAAGGAAGCAATCAGCCAAATCCAAAACGTGGAAAATTTTATACAGGCAGTTCCTGGATTACAAACGAGTTCCTTTCTTAAATCTTTGTTTAAATCGAATTTGTATGTAAACCAGAACAGTTAGGTACGGTTCATATCTAACATCAGTTAGTCAAATGTTTGTCTTAGTATATAGTATATAGTGTACATTTCTATGCATAAAAAATATTAAAGAAACACTTTCAGATACACTAAAACACCTTTAACATTAATAATTCAGTAATAATAATAATAATGTTCTGATGTGCATCGGCAAAGTAGCATTCGTTTGTTATTATGAACCATTGTATGTACCTCAAATTTTTAATATAAAATGCTTTACGAGGGTTGGTTCATAACTATGGGTTGTATGTAAGTCAGATGTTCATAACCCAGGGACTGCCTATACTGCAAATGACCCAGTTGTCCCATCAACATATAAATGCTATTTTTTTAAAAATGAGGGAGACTGTTACAGATGAAAAGACCTATTAGTATGGGGGGTTCTAGTCAGGGCTATTAAGCAAGAATATGAAATAAAAGGTATCTAGATTGGAAAGAAAGAAGTAAAACTATCTCTGTTTGCAAATGATATGATCTTGCATATAGAAAATCTTAAGGAATCCACAAAGAAACTATTAGAGCTAATAAACAAGTTCAGCAAGTTTGCAGAAACAAGAGATATACAAAAATCAGCTGTATTTCTGCATACTAACAATGAAAAATCCAAAAATGAAATTAAGAAAATAATTCCATTTACAATAGCACCAAAAAAGATAAAATACTTAGAAATAAATTTAACAAAAGAAGTGCAAGACCGTTATGCTGAAAACTACTAAACATTGTTGAAATAAATTAAATACCTAAATAAGACATCCATGCTCTTGGGTTGGAAGATTTAATATTGTTAATACGGTAATACTCCCCAAATTGATCTACAGATTCAATGCCATCTCTATCAAAATTCCAAGTGCCCTTTTTTGCAGAAATTGACAAGCTGACCCTAAAATTCACATGGAAATGCAAGGGACCCAGAATAGAAAAAGAACAAAGTTGGAGGACTTACACTTCCCAATTTCAAAACTTGCTACAAAGCTATAATAATCAAGGTTGTGTGGTATTGGCATAAGGATAGACATACGGATCAATGGAATAGACTTGAGAGTCCAGAAATAAACCCACACATGTATGGGCAATTGATTTTTGACAAGGGTGCCAAGTTCATTCAATGGGGGAAAGAGTAGTCTTTTCAATAAATGGTGCTGGGACAACTGGATAGCCACATACAAAAGAATGAAGTTGGACCCCTACCTCACACCATTTACAAAAATTAACTCAAAATGGATCAAAGAATTAAATGTAAGGGCTAAAACTATAAAATTCTTAGAAGAAAACATAGGGTAAATCTGCACGACCTTGGATTTGGCAAGTGGTTAAGAGCTCTCAGGCTGCTAACCAAAAGGTCAGCAGTTCAAATTCACCAGCCACTCCTTGGAAGCCCTATGGGGCAGTTCTACTCTATCCTATAGGCTTGCCATAAGTCAGAATAAACTCTATGGCAACAGGTTTGGTTTGGTATTGGTTTTCTTAGCTGTGACACCAAAAGCACAGCAATCAAAGAATAGATAAATCGGACTTCATCAAAATTAAAAACTTTTGTGCATCAAAGAACACTTTAAAGAGAGTAAAAAGACAACCCAAAGAATGGAAAAAAAATATTTTCAAACCATATGTCTGATAAGGACTTAATATCTAGAATATATAAGAACTCTTGTAACTCAACAACAAAAAGAAAATCCAATTTAAAAATGGGTAACAGACTTGAATAGATATTACTCCAAAGAAGATATATAAATGGCTAACAAGCACAAGAAAAGATGCTCAACATTGTTAGTCATTAAAAAACAAAAGCCAAACCTGTTGCCATTGAGTCAATTCCAACTCATAACTACCCTATAGGACAGAGTAGAACTACCCCCATAGGATTTCCAAGGAGCGGCTGGTGAATTCGAATGGCCAACCTTTTGATTAGCAGCCGAGCTCTTAACCACTTTGCCACCAGGGCTCCTCGTTAGTCACTAGGGAAGTGCAAATCAAAATTACAATGAGATACCACTTCACATCCACTTGGGTGGTTATAATAAAAAAAAGAAAATAACAAATGTTGGCAAGGATGTACAGAAATTGGAACCTTCCTACATTGCTGGTGGGAATGTAAAATGATGCAGCTGCCATGGAAAACAGTTTAGTGGTTCCTCAAAAAATTAAACATAGAACTACCATGTTATTGTTGCTGTGTGCCATCGAGTCGATTGCCACTCTTGGTGACCCTATATGACAGAGTAGAACTGCCCCATAGTTCTCTAGGCTGTAATGTTTATGGGAGCAGATCGCCAGGTCTTTTCTCCCACCAAACATTTGTGTACAGTTTCCACTCCTATGTATATACCCAAAAGACTTGAAAACATATAGTCACCCAAAAACCATACACAAATATTCATTGTAGCATTATTCACGCTAGCCAAAAGGTAGAAACAACCCAAATGTTCATCAACAGATGAATGTATAGGCAAAATGTAGCATAGTCATACAATGGAACATTATTAGACAATAATAAGGAATAAAGTACTGATTCACCGTACAACATGGGTGAACCTTGAAAACATTATGCTCAGTGAAAGAAGTCAGACACAAAAGGCCACATACTATATGATTCTATTTATATGAAATGTCCAGAATAGGCAAATCCATAGATGCTGAAAATAGATTAATGGTTGCCAGGGGCTAGGGAGAGGGAGGCGTAAGGAGCGCCTACTAATGGGTACAGAGTTTCTGTTGGGGATGATAAAAACGTTTTGGAATTAGTGGCAATGGTTGTACAACCTTGTGAATATACTAAAAACCATCAAATTGTACACTTTTTATATGGTAAATCTGATGGTATGTGAATTATATCTCAGTTAAAAAAAACAGGCAAATCAACTGAATGCAACGAGTTGACTTTGCCTTCTGATTCAAATGTATCAATTGCAAAAGACTTTTTTTTTAAACAGCTTAGAAAATTTGAACATAGCCTGGGTGTAAGAAGATAGGAATTATTATTTTCTTGGATTTGATAATGGCAATGTAATTATGTTAAAGAAATTCCTTTATTTTAGAATGACTAAAGTATTTACAGATGAAATTACATAATATCAGTAATTTGCTTTAAAATTGTTCACCCCCAAAAAGCACTGGCAAAATGTTGATAACTGTTGAACCTGGGTACATGGAGGTTCATTATATTACTCTCTTTGCTTTTGTGCCTATACAAAAATTCCCAAGATTATTATTATTTTTTACAATGAATTGTCCACATCTTAAAAATCTGGGTTCCCAGCTTCTCCTGTGAATTCGGAAGGCCTGGCAACTGAGGCCCATGTTCCCTCATGGCCACACTCAGTGGGAGCTAATTGGCAGCCGCACTTTTAGGCTGGGAACAGACCTTTGGTTGCCCAGTCCCCACCGCGCCAGCCCCAGGGTCCAGGGTTGGGGACAGCTTCTTACCTGCTGCAGCTCATACTCAGTGGAGAATCGTCGGGTCACTGTCTGGATGAGGTTGGAGAAGGAGAAGGAGCCACCACCATAACTGCAGGGTGAAGACAGAGGAGATGAGTGTGAAGGGCTGGGGACTAATGCCCAAGGACACGCCCAAGGTCATACCACTAGAACGTGGGAGAGCCGGGACTTGAACACAAGCCTGAACACAGAGTCCCTTACTCCCACCCTTTCCTGGAAGACGCTCCCATCAGCCATACTTTCTGTTCACCCTCCCCCTCTGTGGTGTCCCTTGCACACAGACCGCCCCCAAGGCTCCTCAGCCTGGGCCCTCTCCTCCTGACACCCTCTCCACAGACTCACTCCTCAAAAAGCTTCTTCCAGTTACTCCGGATGAAGTCCCAGACCAGAGTTTGTCCGACGGCATTGCTGGCGATGCTGTTGATGGTGGAGGTGGCATCCTGCTTCCGGATGAGATCAGGGTTTAGGGTATAACTCAGGTACCTGTGAGGGCAGGATGCAAAGTTAGCAACCACGGCGAGGGGCTGCAGCCAGAAGATTCAAGAGAGAAGCCAGAGCGAGCCGCATACATCACCTCCTCCCGCATTACCTCAACAATCCCTTGGCGGGCTGAGGGTTGAGGGGCCACCCGGGCCTGTCTCCCTGTGGTAGATGGAAAACTGAGCCCTCTGAGCAGGGTAACTGGCTATGCCAGATGCTGTGCTTGACATGGAGCTGGTGCCAAATATATATATATATATATTTTTTTTTTTTTTGGTATCTTTTGTTGCAGTAAAATTAAAAAACCTAAAATTTTCCATTTTAGCCATTTCAAGTGTATATTCCAATGGCATTAATTACACCCACAATGTTGTACAACCATCAGCTCTATTTGTTTTCAAAACTTTTTTATCACCCTAAACAGAAACTCTGTACCCATTATGCCACTAACCGCCCCCTCCATCCTCAGCCCACAATACCCTCTAATTCACTTTGATCTCTATGAATTTGTCTATGCTTTCTACATATTTTATATAAATGAGATCATATAATATTGGTGGTGCATCAGTTAAGTGCTTGGCTGCTAACTGAAAAGTTGGTAGTTTGAACCCACCAAGGGAGAAAAGACCTGGTGATCTGCTTCTGTGAAAATTACAGCCTAGGAAACCCTATGGGGCAGTTCTATTCCATCACATTGGGTTGCTATGATTCAGAATCAACTTGATAGCACCTAACAACAACGTAATATTTGTCTTTTTGTGCCTGGCTTCTTTCACTCAATATAATGTTTTTAAGGTTCATCAAGTCGTAGCATGTATCAGGACTTCATTCCTTGTTAATGTCTAATCTTATTCCATTGTATGGATAGACTACATTTATGTTTATCCATTCATCTGTTGATGGACACTTGGATTGCTTCCCCATTTGGCTGTTGTGAATAGTGCTGCAATGAACATTCATGTACCAGCATCTGTCTGAGTCCCTGCTTTCAAGTCTTTTGGATGTATATCCAGGAGTGGAATTATTAGGCCAATAAATATTTGAAGACGAAGGAAGGAAGAGAAGGAGGGAAGGAGGGAAGGAGGAAGGAAGAAAGGACTAGTTTCAAGCCCTGGCACCAGGTATGGTGGCCACTGCTGTCCTTGACTTTGAGGGTGGCTCTTCTCTACTGAGGTCCAGCTGATGGCATATGAGATACAAAGTGGGAGCTAGAGGCCCTCGTCCAAGGGCTTGGGGGTTGCCAGGCTGGAGTCCAGAAAGACTCATGTCCAGCTGCTCCAGAGCCCTTGACAGAGAAGGCAACAAAGTTGCCATCAGGCGAAGGTTAAGAGGGCCATAGCAGCTAAAAGCACAAGACCTGGAGCCAGATGTGGGTGCGAATCTTGGCTCTAGTACTTATTAAAGCTTCTAGACCTTGAGTAAATTGCCTTGCTTCTCTGAACCTCAGTATCCTCATCTGTAAAACTGGGACAATACTGCCCACACCTCTCAGGTTTGTGAGGATTGCATGAACGAGTGTGTGGAGGCCTGACAGGTTCTCCCCCACATAGGGATCCTGATCTCTGGTGGGGAGGGGGGCTCACCCAGCCCTGTCCTGCCCTGGTCCTCACCTGTTCAGGATCCACACCTCCTTGCTGCAGGCCAGGGCTGAGCGGAGTTTGTCAGCCTCATTCACCAGTGTGGCCTTTTGGAACTGTTCCCAGGCAAAGTTCCACTTCTCCTCCCCACCCTGGGCAATGGCATTGCAGTAGATCGTTGACCGCAGGTTGGGGTGGATCCTGGATGAGGAGGGGGAGTCAGGGTCAGAGCAGCAGCTGGGAGGGTTGGGCCAAGGACAAGGCTGTGGGCTCCCAGATTCCGCTTGAGGGACAGGTGAAGCCTGGAGGAGGAGGAGGAGCAGGGACAGACTCACGTGTTGTTATCAGGATGGCTCATCCACTCAGTGAAGAGATTCAAGGCCAGCTCCCCACACTCCTTAATTTCATTGGTGCAGGCAGTGCTAATGGCATTAATCTCATTGTACCTGCCCCAGGGAGGACATGTGGTCAGCACACCTAACACAAAACTACAGGCAGAGGGAGATGGGCTGCAGCCCACCTGGCCTTGTGGGCTCCCACTATTTGCTTCATGCCCTGAGCCTGAGCTTCCTTGGTCCCCTAAGCCGTCCTGGGACCCAGAGGGGCCGGCACAGGCTTCAGTCCCAGCATCAACACATTTAGTTGTTGACATCAAACCAGTGAGGTGACCTTGAAGTTTCAGTTGTGTCCTTCGTATAAAGTCGTTAGATGGGCCCACAGACTATACAGAGCCTCATGGCGGAGCCCCTAGTCCTGGGTAGGTATCTCTCCTGTCCATTGTCCCCCGCCCTGGCCAGGAGTTGGGAGTTCCAAAGGAGAACACTGTTTGGGAGTTGCTCTGGACTGCCCAGGTTGGGGTGGCTGGGCTACCAGGACCTCCAGACCCAGGGGAGGTCACACTCACTGCTCCATCAGGGTTTGGGGGCGCTCCACCCAGTTTTTGGTGACATTTTTGAAGTAATCGAAGAGGGGTTGGACCTGCCGCCTCAGGTATCTCTGTGGGAAAGAACACACAATAGTTTCAAAGGGAGGATGCATGCCTGATCTGACTGAAGCCCCATGGAGCCTCTGACGCAGGTGGGCAGGCGCCAGCAAGGAGAAAACAAGGTCAGAAGTTCAGGAGCTCCCCCGTGGCCAAAGAGTGCTCGGAGGGGCCAGGGCAAGTCTAGGTTCCAAATGACTGCTCTGAGGTTCCTTCCCACCAAAGCCTCAGTTGTCTGAACATTCCATGTCTAAGGGTCGTCACTTCCTAAGAGAAAGTGTTGGGTTCCCCCTCCCGCCCCGATCATCAGTATTCCAGGCTTATTGTGGGAAATTTAGAAAACACAGAAAATCACATGCAGAAAATAAAAACCACCGAGGACCTTACCTGATCCATCACTTCCTTTTCTCTTTTCTACGCTTTTTTCTTATTTACTTGGCGTAGCTACAATTCTGCATGCTGCTGCTCTTTTTCACTTAAAGTGTCACATAAGCCCTGCCTAATATTTTAAAATCCTTTGCAGACTCTGGTTCAACATGACAGGTGGACATTTGTGCCCATCTGAGGCCATAGCCAAATGTAAAAGGAGTAAACCCCTAAGAACAAAGCGACTAGGCAAGAAAGCAGCAGCGGCCAAGATGGCATTAACACTGTGTTTAGGCAGCTGGAAAGTGGAAAGAGGGAGATGTAAGGGACTCAGCAGAGGGGGAGAATCTGCACCAGTGCCCTGCAGAGGAGGAGATGCTGATGGGAAGCCTGAGGACTGGCCATGAAGAGCCCTAGATAGGCTCAGGATTTAGAGGGACAGCCTTCAGGAGGCAAGGGGGAGGTAGGGGCTGCAAACAGGAGGATGGAGTCGAAGTCTGTAGAAGGAGTAATTGAATCTCCAAGTCCCTACTCCTGCCTCTGGCAGTAGGTAATGCCCCTCTGTCCCCATGGGAGAAAATGAATCAGAAAGGCTCAGGTCCTGGGGTCACCAGACACAGTGGGGGCCAAGGAGGTTGCTAGATGGCAAAGAGGGTCAGAGGTGAAAATTTACGTGCTGAATGGTGGTATCCCAGCTCCCTTCCCCGCTCTGATCCCACAGTGAGCATCACCACCCTCACGGCATAAGATGGGAGGCTCATTCTTTGCAGAAGGTGAATGACCTCAAAAGAAAACACCTATGGGGACTAATTTTGGGGATCTCTCAATGAACAGCTACTTGGCCACCTAGTCACTCTATAGTGAGACCCCCAGATGACAAACTCCACCCTCTCCATGGAGTTTTCAATCACTTTTCACTGCTTTACTCTCAAATTCAAAGAGGCAGCTTAGCCTCCAATGTGAAAGGGGAGATCAAAACAAAGAGAAAACTCAGTGGAAAGTCAAGAGAAGAAAAAGAAACCCTGGTAAAAGCCTATAGTAAATATATGCAGAGAGTTAAGAAAAGATGTTGCATAGGATGCTGGAACCAGAAAGAGCACTTGGAAATTGAAAAATGTGATACAAGAAATGAAAACAATCTCTAGAGAAGCGGTGAAGTATAAAGCCGAGGGAATCTCCCCAAAAGCAGAACCTAAAGTCAACAAGATAGAAAATAGGAGAGAAGAGGAAAGAAAACTGGAGGATCAATGCAGAAGAAGCAAACTGGATTAACAGGAGCTCCAGAAAGGAGGGGAAGAAAGCTTCATAGAAATAATGCCCGCCCCGCAAAAGTCCTAATTCATCCAGACTGAAAGGGTAGGAGGATGAAAAAGCCCGCCAGGATCAGAGAAGAGTCCAAAGTTTCCAGAAGAAGAAAAAACAGGCCACATTCAAAGTGAGAAAGGCTCTGAGCTTCTCAATAGCAACACAAGAAGAATGATATCAGTAGAGCAAGACCTTAAACATTCTGAGAATAATTTCCAACCTAGAAGTTTCTAAACCCGGACAAACTAGCACTCACGTGTGAAGGTGGAATGAAGACATTTCAGACATGCAAGGCCTCAGAAAATCTATCTCTCATGCACCCTTTCTCAAAAACTCCTGGAAGCTATGCTCCAATTACAAGAGAGAAAAATCAAGGAAGAATCCAAGGAATCCAGGAAACAGTAGATGCAACATTGGATAAAGGCCTCCCAGCACAGGAGCTGGGCAGCAGTTCTAGAGGGGAGCCTGCAGGACAGAGGGCTCCAGGAGGATGTCTCCAGGGAAAAAATGAAATTGATCTATTATCTGATACATTTGTACAAGATGTACAAAAAAGGAAACACAAACATAGTAACTATGTGGCTCAGCAGAGAAAATGTTTAAATAATCACAATAAAGTAGATGCTGAATAGTGATTTGACCAAACATTGTGATTGAACTGTATTAGGAGGATGGGAAGAATTGGAGGTTGTAAGAGAGTTAAAACTTTACCGTAATAGAAAGTTAACAGATAATGTAAAAAATAGTAATAATAAAAACCTTTCTCCTTTGCCGTGAGACCGGAAGAACTGGATGGTTCCCAGCTACCATTACCGAACATTTTGTTTGTTTTTGTTTATTGCTGTAGTTTAAGTGAAAGTTTACATTTCAAGTTAGTCTCATACAAAAATTTATGCATACATTGTTATGTGACCCTAATTGCTCTCCCTGTACTGTGACAGCACTCTCCTCCTTTCCACCCCGGATTTCCCATGTCTATTGAACCAGCTCCTGACCCTCTCTGCCTTCTCATCTCACCTCCGGACAGAAGCTGCCCATTTAGTCTCATGTATCTACTTGAGCTAAGAAGCACACTCTTCACAAGTATCATTTTATGTCCCACAGTCCAGTCCAATCTTTGTCTGAAGAGTTGGCCTCAGGAATTGTTTTAGTTCTGGGTTGACAGAGAGTCCGGGGGTTGTACTTTCTAGGGTTCTTCCAGTCTCAGTCAGATCATTAAGTCTGGTCTTTTTATTAGAATCTGAGTTCTGCACCCCTCCTTTCTCCTCCTCCATCAGGGACTCTCTTTTGTGCTCCCTGTCAGAGCGCATTACTGAACACTTCGATCAAAGATTCCATAGAAGAATCCTGACCAAAAGGGGAAAAAAAGTTGAACAGAATTTCAAACTTTCATGGAATTCAGACTTTCTGGAGCTACGTAGGCTGGATAAACCCCAAAACTATTCCCCTGAGATAATCTTTAAACTTTAAAGAAGAAATATCCCCTGCAGTCTTCTTTAAACAAAATAATAGTTTAGCTTAATTAGCAAAGAATGTCTGTCTTGAGCATTGTGCTCTTTTAAAGAATTATCTATATGGGATCAAACTGACAATAGCAACTTGAAAGGTCAGATGAGAAGCTTAGTAAACAGTGAGTTTATGTTATTGGTGGAGGAAAAATTTGGAAAAGGACAGTGAGAATGGCTGCACAACTTGAAGAATGGAATGAAGTCACTGAATTGTACGTGTAGAAATTGTTGAATTGGTGTATGTTTTGCCGTATGTATTTTCAACAAAAAATAAAATTTTTTAAAAAAAGAATAAAGCTGTGGAAGAATGTAATTGATGTCACTGAATTGTACATGTAGAAATTTTTGAAATAGTATCTCTTTGGCTATGTATATTTCCACCAAAAAAAAAAAGCCCTCCAAGGTCGAGAAGGGAGAGTGTTGACATGTCATGGGGTTGTTAACCAGTGTCATAAAACAATATGTGTACTGACTGTTTAATGAGAAACTATTTGTTCTGTAAACCTTCACCTAAAGTACAATAAAAAAAAAAAAAGAATAAAGCCGCATAAACAAAAAATACAAAACCTCTTCAAGTATGATCTAAAAGCTACATAATATTCCATCAAATTGATAGTCTACAGTCTACTTAACCAGTCCCCAGCTGTTGGACATTTAAGTGTTTTTGTGGGGTTTTCTATTTTTATTTTTACTTTTTGTCTATTATAAACAACACTGCAGGGAACATCTTTATGGCTCTAGCTTCTTCTTGAGCAAGCTTGAGTTTCCCGTTGGGCTCCCAAATGGGAACCTCAACCCTCAAAGAGGCAGCTATTCCTGAGACCTCAAAAGGAGGTGGAGGGAAGAACACTTCAGGTAGGCTCCTCACCAGTATCCTCCTCCCACCAAGTCTCATCTCAGGGCTACCTGGAGCATTTCACAAATATTTCACCCTGGTGCTCAGCATTAAGATACTTCAAAGCCTATTAATATCAGCGTGTCCCTCACAGCCCAGGAGGGCAGGTTAGGTAGGTATGGGCCCGCTCATTTTACAAAGGAGTTAACTGAGGTCTGAGAAGCTTGTGACAGACAGGTCCTCCAGCATAGTGGCCTTTTCTGTGCCTTCTGAAGGTGCTGATTTCCCATATTTCAGATCAGCAAACTTTGCTAGAAGTCCTAGTGTCTGTTTTTTGCCCCGCCCGACCTCCTCACCTTCTTAGTACCTGGTCCCTTCACCCTGTATCCCTCTTGTTCTCTCTCCCCTCTCCCAGGCCTGCTCTCAGGAAAGGACCTGATTTTGGATCAACTTGGAGGGTTTTACCACCCAAGGATGATTTCTATTAGCTTTCTAAGGGTGCCCTTTCAGGCACTGAGAGGAGTTGGTCTCTGAGCCCTGCGGGCTCCTCCGTACCTGCATGGGGCCATAGACCTCGGAGCGGTCGAACATGAGCTTGAAGTAGTTCAGGCTGCTCAGGGCGGCCTGCCAGGGCATGTACTCTTTCTCTTGGATCAGGAAGAGTGTGTTGTTCAGTGCCAGAGTGACAGGGACTATTTGGGCACTAGGAACAAACAGAGAGGCCCAAGTCAGCACCTCCACCCCGCCCAGTCACACCCAAGAAGCCCCTGCCCAGGCCCTCAAGACTCCTCCTCAGCCCTGGACTCTTTGCCCCATTCTGGAGCCTGAGGTCCCAGAGCCCCAGCTGACCCAGCTCCAGCATTCACCAGGAGGGAATGGAGGACATGGATACTGGGTGGTGTCCCATTTTATAGATGAGAAAACTGAGGCTCAGAGAAGTAAAGTGAATCACTCAAGGCCACAGAGCCAGTGAGAGAGAGCTGAGTTTCAAAAGGACAAAACGCTTGTGCTCTTTGCTCTGCCCAGCCCCCTTCTCTGGCTTGCTCATCCCTCTGAGCCTTCCTCTCTCCTCTTCCTCAGGCTGTCTTTGCACAGTTGCTTCATGAATGTTTGGGTCTGTGGGAGACGTGAGTCATGTCAGAGCTTAGCACCTCTTGGGAACACAGTAGGTGCTCAGTCAATATTTGTTCATCCATGCTGCATCTCTCCTGGCCTGCCCATTCGATTCTCCCAGTACCTGGCAGAGCAGCCTGGCACCCCATAGGCCTTCAGGAAAAGCGTGGTGCCATGGGATACAGAGAGGTTTTGGAGTTGGCCAGTCCTGTGTCTGGCTGTCATGGGCTACTCTGTGACCTCAGACAAGGTACTCTGAATCTCAGTTTGCTCATCTGTGAACTGGGGGTGATCCTGCCACCAATCTTTTGGAGCATGAAGACTCAGGGAGCTGTGTATGGGGGTGAGGGTGATCAGAGGTGTAGTGGGGGGCCAGCAGAGGGGGGCACTTTCCCCGGGGCACAAGTCCAAGTGTGCACCAGACGAGGCGCGGAATGATATCCCGAGGCGCCACAAACCTGAAAGGCACCAGACTGAGGCAGCCAGCC
>NW_004443945.1:3024134-3065587 GCF_000243295.1 Trichechus manatus latirostris
GGGGCGGGGGGAGGGGAGGCGTTACTGCTATCAACTTCCATTCATCCTGAAATTGCGGAGGGGGGTGGGCAACTTAGAGATTACCCCTGGACACTTGTTACCCTCGCTGCGTGCCTGGGGGTGATGTAAGGGAGCTCACTGCGCTGCGCCCCAGCACACAGTAAACCCAGCAGGAGGAAGCACTGGCTGCGCCAGGCTGGGCCCAAGGAGGAAGGGGGCCACCCACCTGGCCAGGTTGAAGGAGTCGTAGATGATTTGGGCCCGATTGATGACAGGGATGGCCTAGAAGGGGAAACAGCATGTGACCTCAGGCTGGCTGGCGGTGGGGACAGGCCCTGCAGTCTGCTGCCCCATTCTGGGGCTGGGCCTAGGCCAGGGGATGGGGGGGTGGGGGTGGCAGACACCCACCGACGAATTTGACTGCAGCTGATTCTGAATTTTCCTCCAGTTGTTATCGTCGTAGTTCACCTGGTAATAGCCCGTCACGTTGATGTTCAGCAGGACCCAATCATCATTCGTCGTTTGGAATAGCGCGCTCTGGGCTGTGAGGAGGGACCAGCGCTGGGGCGGGGGCTGCTCAGACGGCCATAGCTGACCCCCAGACCTCCTCTCTCCAGGTTTTGGTGAGAGTAGCTTCCTTTGCCGCCTGGCACCAGCTCGCCCTCAAGCCTTTGGGGCGGTAATGCCAAGGAAAGTGGGAGAACGAGGGTGTAGGACTGGGCTGCAGGACCGAACTCCACCTCTGGCTGGCCAGTGACCTCAGACAGGCTCGGTGTGGCCAGGACAGTGACAGTGGCCTGGATGTCTCCATCAGCACACCCCTGGCCACTCAGGCTCAGCTCCTCCTTCTCTCCCTCCTCCTCCCCATCCTCCTCCCCTGCTCTCCTGCCTGCAACGGCTCCATCACACATCGTCCCCGAACCAGAAACCCACACACTCCTCCCTCTCCCTCTCCTCCCATCCAGCCAGCCCCTCAACACTGCTCATATCTTCCTCGGGGCTCAGCCCTCCCTCCTCACTGCTCTCCCTCCTCCTCTC
This sequence comes from Trichechus manatus latirostris, assembly GCF_000243295.1. NCBI lineage: Eukaryota > Metazoa > Chordata > Mammalia > Sirenia > Trichechidae > Trichechus > Trichechus manatus. Next base: position 3,025,173 of record NW_004443945.1, read on the forward strand.
TCACCTCTTCCATCCTGGAGGTCTGACCTAATCACTTCCCCACTGCCCACCTGCCCAGGCTCCCCCTTGCCGAGGATACAACCTTCCTCTCCCACAGTCTGCAGAACCCTCCAGGACCCAGCTTCCCCTCTGGGCACACCTCTGCCCTAGCCACACTCGGTCCCCTTGCTCTCTCCCACCCCCATGCCCTTGCACTTGCTAGTCCCTCTGCCTGGAATACTTTTCTCTGCCCTGTGAGCCTGGATAACTACTACTCTTCCTCTAAGACTCAGCTCATCTCCTCCAGGAAGCCTTCCCTGACTTCTCCATGAAGTTGAATTTCCCTTATTCCCAGCTCCCTACCCCCATGCCCCAGTAGCCCAGTTACACATGCCTCTGATAAAGCACTCAGCATAGCTTTGGTGTGTTTTTAACCACTTGTTGTCCTTCCCATAATCTGTAACCTTGGTCAAGGACGGCTGGCCTTGACCTTTGTTTTTCTCAGTGCCTGGAGCAAGTAGGGCTGCTCATGCTTTGAGAACTTACCACATGCCAGGCACTGTTTTAAGCATTTTATGTGGATTGTCTCATTTAATCCTCATGCAACCTAATTTAGTAGACGTTGTTCTTAGCCCTATTTTACAGATGAGGAAATAGAGACCAGAGAGGGGAAGTAGCTTGCCCAGGGTCACACAGCTGAGCAGTGGCAGAGTGGAGATTGGAACCAAAGAAGTCTGCTCCATTTGTTGAATGAAATAATGAAGGAACCACCAGAACATGAGCCAGGAGCTGGGAGTATGGGATGGGGAATGCTGCCTACTAGAGCAGGGCTGGGTTACCTTCCTCGGTGCCCTGCAGCCAGTATTGTGCCTGCTCTTTACCATTTTTGACAGACGAGATGGGCACGAACCACAGGTAGCTGCAACGAGAGACCAGGAGCCAGGCGGTAAGAGATGGCAGCCCTGCCCTGGCTCCCAGTTTCTGCCCTGCTCTAGCACCAAGCGCCCCATCCTCCTGGCCCCAGGAGGGAGAGCTTGGGTATCACCACTGGGGCTGGGACCACAGCAGGCCAGAGCCTACTACGGTCAGGGGGCCCCATTGCAGCACCCACTCCAGGACTCACTCCAGGGGGCCCCAATGCAGCACACACTCCAGGTCCCTGTTTCAGGGACCCTGTCTGCTCACTTGAACTCTGAAGGGCGGGTGACATTGGACTCAGGGTCAAGGAGGAAGTGCTTCTGGGAGATGGTCCCCGTGTTTGTGTCCACAGTGATGAGAGGGAAGCCCATTTGCAGGATCCAGCGGTCCATAATGTTGCGCACGGAGGTGGAAAGATTGAGGGATGGTGTGTCATCTACAGCCTGAGGGCAAAGCCAGGAAGCATGGCTGTCAGGAGACAGCCACCTCCCACCCCCCACTCACCCAGGGCAACCCCTTGGCCTGGCAGCTCCTGCAGACTCTGGCCTCTACCCCGTGGGGACAGCGCTGTGGGGGAGGCAGTAGAAAGTGCACTGGGCGTGAGAAGCCGGGCCCAAGTCCCAGCTGTGCTACTCCTTGGCGGTGCAGTGCTAGGCCAGCCGAAGAACTGCCCAGCTTCGGTTCAGTCCCCATCAGCTAAATTAAACTGTGTGGCCCCCTATTCCGTGGTCCGCCCTGTGTCATGGAAGGGCACTGCATACTCATGGTTCAGCCTGAGTAACACTGAGAGATGAGAAGGAGGAGGAGACAGAGAGAGGAGGGAAAGAGGTCAAGGGAGAGGACTCTGGGGGGAGGGTGTGTGCGTGTGTGCATGTGTGTGCCTGGGTGCACAGGTGCACATGCGTATGTGCAACGTGTGCGTGTGTATGAAGGAAACGAACCCAGATGGGGATCTGGGGGACAGGCTTAGAGATGGTTTTTATTGTCTTCTTGTCTTTTTCATCTTTTCCCATGCACGTGCATTGCTTTTGTAATAACAACAGTGAAAAAGTCAACGATACCTGTTGAGAAGTGAAACGTCTAAGAATAAGGCAAAAAAAGACGGCCGAAGAGCATGTCAGAAGGGCTAAAAGCTGAGAGGAGGGGAATAGAGGGAGGCAGGGAGAAGGGCTCTGGCAGAGCTGGAGGGATGCCTGAGCATGGAGGAACACTGGGTTTGGAGAGATTGGAAAAAGGAGAAAACCACAGCAAAGCCAGGAGGCCTGAATGGAAGTGGAAGGGAAGGGTAGGGACAGAGGTGCTAGCGTCATCTTGCCGGTGGCGTCTATTCAAGGTCGGGGAGCTGGGCCAAGCCTGTGGGAGATTTAAGCTGGATTGAGACCAGCCCGGAACGAACTCTGTAATAAGGACCTCGGTCCCTGCTCTGTGGTCTGACTGGCCATGGGACCCAGACACCTGGGGCCTGGACAGACAGGGGCAGCAGTGGGGGTAGAGAAGCTGGCTCGGCAGCCGAAGGGGAAGAGGGGATATTGGTGTGGGAGCGACCAGATGCCTGAGGGGCCACATCCTTGGGTGAGGAGAGCCACAGAGAAGGGGGAGGGCTGTGTAGGAGCGGAAATGATGGAGGGACAAAGGACAGTGTGCAGACTCCAGCCCCAGGAGGGAGTGGGGTGGCCCTCCAGAGAGGTAGGGAGGGAGGTAGCAGCCTCTAGGTAAGAGGGGAGTGCGAGCCTGCCTCACAAAACAGAAGCTGCCGGGGTCTGAGCGGACAGGAATGAAGGCGGGCAGGAACAGAGGGTCAGAGTTTGTGCTGAGGTTGGTGGTGTGTGCAAAGTCATGCCTGAGAGTGGCAGGTTGGGGCACAGGGCAGCCGGAAGTGCTGAGTAGGTTAAATGACTAGCTCCAAGTTCCAGGCAGAGGAGAGCTGGACTTGGGAACTGGGATAGCTTATTTCTTCATGGCTAAGCTAAGATGAAGAGACTCATCAGCTCCCCTCACGGAGCTCATTACAGTGTGAGGCAGGCCACTGCCAGGGGTCTTGACACAGGGTCTCACAAAGCTCCTTCAAGACGCCATCATGGCACCCATTTTACAGATAAGCGACTGAGGCTCCAAATGACCTGCCTGGTATGGTAATGAGAATGATCCAGACCTCATTCTCTTACACATATGCTGCCCCTGGGACTTTCAGCATCTCAGGACCCCAACAGAATGGCTTCAGAGGGGCTGGCAGTTACCGACCTTCTGCAAGTGCTCCCATAGGTCCAGGTAGTTGGTGTTATTGTAGGCAAAGGTGTGGAGGTAGGACTGTGGAAAGACAGGCCACAGTGAGGACAAAGCTGGTGTCCCCCAGACTACACCACTCAACCCTGGCGGTAGGCTGGGGCAGGGGGCAAGAGGCAGGCGCTGAAGGAAGCCCACCCACCCCATGGCCGTCCAAGGGGTACTCACCACCAGGCCCTTCCTGAATACATCCTCAGTCAGGAAGCTGGACAGCATCCTGAGGACTGAAGCTCCCTGGGGATGAGCAACAAACAAGAGAGGGGCGTCAGAAGCCTGGACTGGACCACCATCTGACTGGAGCAGGCCCTCTCCCAGCAGAGTCCCCCGCTCCCTCCCAGTGCCCCATCCCAGAGGGTGAGGCTCACCTTGCTGTAGGCAATGGTGTCAAACTGTTCGCTGATCTGGGCAGGCGTGTTGACCTCACTGGCAGGGGAGGACAGCGGGTGGGAGGAGGCCAGTGCATCCACTGCCATCACTTTGTACACGTCATTCACCACCATGAGGTCTTTCTGCAAATCCCCAATGGCCATCAGCTGGCTGGGCAGACTGGCCTGGGAGGGGATAACCCAGGTCCACCCCACTGTGGATCCTGGGGACCCCTAGGCGGCTAGCTCACCAGATTCCAGCTGGGTTCTGCGTAGTCAGCACCCAGGTACTCCACGTAGGAGGCAAAGCCCTCGTTCAGCCACAAGTCGTTCCACCAGGCCACAGTAACCAGGTTCCCAAACCACTGTGAGGAGAGGGGGTCAGCGGCAAGCCACTGGCCTAGCTGTCACTAGTAGTACCCAGAGCTACCCTTCCTCACTGTGACTCCTCCCTGTTACCTGCCAAGTGGGACTCTCTTCCCAGAAGCCCCCTCTGCATCTGCAGTCCCCATGATGGGGGTACCTGGTGGGCCAGCTCGTGAGCAATCACAGTGACCACCCGCTCCTTGTTGCTGCTGGAAGAGGACAGTGGGTCGAACAGCAGGGAGTTCTCCCGGTAGGTCACCAGCCCCCAGTTTTCCATGGCACCCGCGTTGAAGTCAGGCAGGGCAATCTGGTCTGGGGAAGTTAGGCTGTTGGCAGGATGGCTCTGGGTGTGGAACCCCATCCACTGCTCCCCACCATGAGGACCCTCACTCACCAGATTTTTTCAATGGGTAGGATGTGTTATAATATTGGGAAAAGAAGTCCAGGATGGGGCCTGTCACGTTCAGGGCGTAATTGCTGTGGCCCTCTGTGGTTGCACTGGGCCGAGCCCAGATACTGATCTGTAAAGAGGGTGGAGGGTAGGTCAGGGGGCCCCTCCTGGGGCCTGGTGCAGGTGGGCAAGCTCCCCGCTGGGAGGCCTGTCAGCAGAGGAGGGGACTTGGGGATTTTGGGGGGCTCTGGGTCCTAGGCGAGGGGCCTTTGGGGAAAAAGAGTAGTCAGAGCCACCATCTGTCTGATAGCTTCATGGGTATGGGACGTTATTCCATTTTTCACATGGTTAAAGTGAGGATCAGAGAACTTAAGAAGGCAATTGCCTGAGATCACTGAGAGCTATTCAAACGTTGACCTGAAGATCCAGGGGCTGGTGCAGGGAGGAGCTAACAGGAAAGGCTCCAGGCTAGGCTGGTCCCAGGGAAGGAGGGCAGGTGGGCCCAGCTTCATACCTGAACATTGTTGGGTGTTTCTTTCTGTACAGAGGTGAACTCGCTGACAATGTAGGCTAGCAGGTATGTGGACATCCGGGGCGTGGGTTCAAACTCAGTGACATTCCAGGTCGGGTCTCCATCAAATGGGACACTGGGACCTGGGTATGGAGCACACGGGAGTGTGAGGATGAGCCCCCTCCCCTGCCCTGCATCCTAGCCCCAGGGTTCCTGCCCCCCAAGGCTGTGTGGTCCCAGGACAGAAGCCACTCACCTTTGGGTAGCATGTTGGACAGAGCGGTGAAGTTCTTGGGGTGGACGATCGTGATGTTAAATATGGCCTTCATGGCCGGCTCGTCAAAGCAGGGGAAGGATTTCCGGGCATCTGTGGCCTGCATCTGTGTCGTGGCCACCACCCTGCCCAGATACCAGGATGTTAGAGGGTATACAGGCAGAATCCCTGAGTCGTGTGGGTGTAGGTACCTAGGGCCTTAGGGTCCTGCTAGGCTTGCAGGGGAAGGGGGGCATGGACTGCTGTTCTAGCAAAATCCCTGCCCTACCCCCTACTCCCAGCGGCCTCAGATCCCCAGCAGGTCAGCTGATGGTGGCAGATCAGGGCTCCTTCTGAACTCAGGCTCAAAGTTCTGGCAGGCTGTACGCCTATATTAACTGGGGGACCTTGGGTGAGACATTTCTCTCCTCTAAACCTCAGTTTTCCTATCTGTCGAAGGGACACTTTTACCCCTTATCCTTGACTCCCTGATATGGGATAGGGAAGCCCTCCGGAAAAGGGTTTGCTGTCAGGGTAGCTGTTCCACCAGATGCTGCTGATGGAGCGATGGACTGGTGAAGGACCCAGAAGGTTCAAAGACCTTGAACCCAACCTTTACTTGGCCTCCAGGATCCAGCTCTGCCTCAGCATCTAAGATCTGCCCCAACTAGGCAGACCCAGCTCAAACTTACTTTTTGACATCCCCATCCATGTACTCGCTTCGGTAGAAGCCTGCCAGGTCATCAGCCAGCTCCCCCACAAACTCACTGTCCATCTCATACTGGCTGCCTACCACGAGGTCGCCCTTCAGGTGCACCACCAGATAGTCAGTGAGCACGACCAACTCGGTCTTGTCGATTTCAGGGGGGCTGGAGCCCCCTACTCCCCGCAGGGTCACTGGGTGCCCCTGGGAGGTGTAGTTGAGATTCCTGCTGTGGATGATGATGAGATTGGTGGCCTCCATGCAGGTAAAGCGGACGGTGCTGTTGCCGTGGAAGATGTACAGGCCCTGGTCATTGGGCTGGAGGTGGGGCATCAGCCACACCCTGTAGGACTCGGGCATCAATGTTGTGGGCAGGCGGTATCTGTTCCACGGTTGGCTTTGGTCCAAGGTGGTGGCCGTGGTGGTGGCCGAGGTGGGGCTGACGGGGCCCGAGGTGGGGCTGACGGGGCCCGAGGTGGGGTTGACGGGGCCCGAGGTGGGGCTGACGGGGCCCGAGGTGGGGCTGACAGGGCCCGAGGTGGGGTGCTCCAAGCTGGAGTTCTCTGCATTCTTGTTCTTCTCTTTGGCATACACCACAGACAGGGTGACAATGGTGCACACGGCCGCCACACCCAGCAGGATGCCCAGAATGCCCAGGGACTTGGAGATATAGAAGCCCTTGGCCATGGTGAGGGAGGGCTGGGAGCTGGGGTGGCTCAGGATCAGCAGGGAAGAGAGCAGCCTTGGGCCAGGTTTATATCCTTGAGGGGGAGGAGCCCCACAGCCAGCAGACTGGGCAAAAATTAACCAGGGCTCAGACAGACGAAGGTCACTGAACTGGTAGGGGCACGCTGTGCCCAGGGCTCCGGAGAAGGGATCCAGGAAGAGGAGCGTGGAGTGCTGCTCAGGCCTGCCTGCTGGGAGCAAACAGAGTGTCCAGTTACAGGCTGCAGGCTGCCCTGAAGCCGCCTGAGGGCTTAAGGGCAGGCTACAGGATCAGCCTACTGGGTAGAGGGAGCAGCCAGGTAGCATCCATCTGCCTGTGAACCCAGTCGGTGAGAACAGCAGCAGGAGGATTGAGGTCAGAGTCAAGGAGGGACTTCCCAGGAGCAAGAAGTCAAAAATGCACAGAAAAAAGTGGGATTGGTCACTGGCTCCCGTCAAGAACACGCTGGGTCATCCCTTTGGTTGGATCCCTGGAAGGATTCCTGGGGCTTCTTAGCAACATGGTCCCTGCCTCCTGTGGATCTTTCCAGAGCAGGGAGTTCTTCCAGGTTCACCTCACTTTCCTTTCTTGCAAAATATTTTTTCTTTAATTATCAGCCTTTTTTTTTTTTTTTTAAGGTGAGGAGGCTGGTGGAGGCTTAACCTCTTCCCAGCTGTGACCTTGGGCAGATAGCTTATCTTTCTGAACCTGTTTCCTCATAATAAATAATAGTATTTACCTGCCAGGTTTGTTGGACAGATTTAATGAGAAAACATATTAAACACCACATAGTAGAACCTAAAAATCATTCCCAGAACTCATCCATTGCCTCTTTTCCTATCCTTGGCAGAGATGACAGTATTATTTATCATACTCAATAAAATATGCCTTTACCAAAAGATAATGTTCATTGTCACCCTTTCAGGAGCCCTGATGATGCAATGGTTAAGCGCTCTGCTGCTAACCAAAACGTGGGTGGTTCAAACCTATCTGGGGCTCCCCAGGAGAAAAGACCTGGCGATACGCTCCTTTAAAGATTACAGCCTAGAAAACCCCATGGGGCAGTTCTACTCGGTTGCTATCTGTCGGAATCAACTTGAGGGCGCACAGCAACAACGTCACCCTTTCACCTACTAGTTCGGTTTCTTAGACCTGACACCACCCCTCCCTCACTCCACATCTAATCCACCCTGTCCCCCTATCCCCCCATGTCCTGGTCAAGGAAAGCCACTCTCATCATTTACGTGGACACTGCTGCACCCTCATGGACTCCCCGCTTCAACTCTGACCTCTCAAACCTGTGTGCCACATGATTCAGATCATTTTATGCTACTACATAAAACCTTTGCTCTTAGAATGCAGACCAAACCTTCTAAAGGGATCCAAAACCCAGCTGCAATCTGCCTGCCCACTCACTCTTGCCACATTTTCCCTCTGTCATGACACTCTGACCTTCATCTAGCCCCTCCAACTTGCCATGGTTCCTCCACCACAGGGCCTTTGCATGTGCTATTCCTCCTGCTGGGATCATCTTCTGTCTCCTCTTGCCCTGAGTAGTTCTTATTCACCATTCAGATCTTCCTCAGAGAAGCTGCCCTGATCTCCCTGACCAGGTCAAGCCCCTATTAGCTCCATTGGCACCACGAACCTCTGTGTTCACCCTATGACTCAGTGAAATTTTCCATTTTATCTGTGTGGGGATAACTTGAGTCATGCCTGTCTCCCTCACCAGCCTGCTGGCCCCCCGAGAGCAGGGCTTTAGCTGCTTCTGCTCACTGGCAGTTGGCACAGGGCCTGGGACATAGTAGGTGCTCAATAGATATTTGGTGAGTGAATGCATGTATAGTATATGAATGAATGAATAAAGAATATCAATTCAGGAGTTAGGTCTTTCTTTCTGGCCTCTGTCCACATTCCTGTCCCCACCTCCACACCTGCCCTGGGAGAATTGTCTACTCCTTCTCTGAGTGCTCCTCCAGCCATGGCAGACAGGCAGGACTCTTGGGACTCTTGTTAGGCCCAAACACACCCCAGGGCTCACACGCCTGTCTGCTCCATCAGCCTGTTTGCTCCTTGAGGACCTCATTCTTCTGCCACCTCCTGCCTTGGCTTGGACTGGACCCCCCCCCCGAGCCTGCACAAAAGCTTGCTAAATGAACACAAGCATGAATAGAATGAATGCATTGATTAATTCATTCATGCGTAAGTGCAAGAGTAAACGACGGCCACCTCTCAGCTGGCCTGTGGAGGCCAGGGTCTGAGTGCAGAGTCTTCAGGGGAATCCACTGGATGCCCACCTTTCAGATCTAGGGTGCCCTGAGGCCCTCTAGAGATCTGCTCCCTGGTGCCCTGGTCTGGGGCCAGCATGGACTTTCCATTGCATGACCAGCAGCCACTCCCCCGTCAGGCCCAGGCTGATGGCCAAGGGCACTAGCGGGAAGCCAAGTGCCAGGGAGGGGTGTGGGCTGAGAGGGCAGAAATCTCCAGCTTGGGCACGGTGACAGAAAGGGGCAGTGGTACCAAAGGATAATGTAACATGTGTTCCCAATCTCCCTCCATCAAGGCTAGAATTTGCCAAGGGAGTGGCTCGGCAGGCTGGCACTCAGGGGCTGTGTATCCCCCCACCCCCACCCCCTCTTCACTATGCCTCTGGTCAGGCCTGCAGCCCCCTCCCACCTTTGCAGCAGAAAGACACACAGATCGTTTGGTCTAATCCTTTCTCCAAACAAAGACAGAGGCCCTTCCCAGCCCACCATGGTCTTCCTGTTTGCTTTGGATGCAGACCACAGGCCCAGCTGGCTGGAATCTTTATGCTTTGGGGAGGGCCTCTGGTCTTTAAAGTTGGCGCAGCAGGCAGCCTACTGCCTGGAAACAAGAGGTCCCTTCCCTGGGCACCATGCCAGCCAGGCTGGGGCGGGGGGCAGAGAGGGGGATGCTCCATAGCCTGCAGCTGCAGTCATACAGAGGAGTGCCTCTCTTACAGTCCCTACCTCGGCCCAGGTCTGGCCACCTCCACACCTCACCAGGCAGCAGTGGCAGTGCTGCCTCTTACCCGCCTCCCAGCCTTGCCAGCACACATTGGCAAACCTATCTTCCTAACAGTGTGGGAAGGATTCTCTTGCTCAAATCTGCTCCCTGGTTCCTCACTGCCTGTAGAATAAAACTTCAACTCTGGCTTGAGCCTCAAGAGCTTCTGTGAACTTGACCCTCTGGCCTCTCCTCTTTCCACTGCCCACTGTGGGCCCTTGGCATTTCCCTAAACCCTCTGGGCTTTTTCATATCTTTGTGCCTTTGCTCATCTTCCTCCTACTGCCAGAAATGCCTTTTCTCTCCCTCCTGTCAAACTCCTACTCCGCCTTCAAAACGCAGCTCAAAGGTCACTGCCTTCTTATTCGTGGTGCCCCGTATCCTCTATGCGTTTCCCCTGCCTCTGGCTCATACATCTATCACAGCACTTATCAAAAGATAATGTATGTGTTCGAAAGCCTGCCACAAGGCCTAAGCACCTAGAAAAAAAAACCAAACCAGTTCCCATTGAGTCGATTCCATTTCCTGGTGGCCCCATACGTTTCAGAGTAGAACTGCGCTCCATAGGATTTTCAATGGTTGTGACCTTTCGGAAGTAGATCACCAGGGCTTTCTTCTGAGGTTGTAGTCAAACCTCCAAGCTTTCAGTTAGTCCTGAGCACTTAACCACTGGTACCATCCAAGGACTCCTAGGCATCTGGAGGGAAGGCTAAATGCATGACAATGTTCGCAATCCTTGCCATGGCCTGCAGGTCTGGTATGATCCAGCCCTCAGTGATTTTTCTGGCCTCTTCATAAACTCTCTCCCACCCTGTCAGCCTCAGTACTCCGGCCCCACTGGCCTCTTTCAGTTCCTCAAACCCACCGCTCTCTCCCTCCTCCAGTCTCCCCACACAAGCTACTCCTTGGGCCTAGAAAGCTGTCAGCCCGCTCCTACCTACCACCCACTTGTCCTTGAGGCTCATCTTGGTGGTGCTGCCCCAGGGCTGCCCTCCCAGCACCACCCGGCACATGGCTAGTGCCATATTCTTCTCCTTCACTGCCTCAGGCCCGGTCATGGCTGATTATGTCCCTCCCCACCCCACAACTGAGAGCACCATGGGGGTAGCTCCCAGTCTATAGCATCCTCCACAGCAGGCACAGTACCCAGCACACAGCCGGCGGGCGATAAATGTTAGTGGAATGGATACATCAGTAATCAGAGAGAGAGCAATTAAAGATGGAACTCAGCGTAATTCAGGTCCTTAGTCTGCTGACTGGGCTCTTAGAACGTGCACACAAACCACTTCTGTGAGTTTTGACATATCTATGATCCTCCAGTGCATTATTAACTTATTAATTTTCTTTAACTTAATTTTTTTTTTTTTTTTACTTAGCCTTCTCCTGAGCAGTAATGACCATGAAATCACGGCTTGATGTTGTTGTTTTTTTTCTGCTATGTATTTAATGATTATTATTTAAAAACTGTTCATCTCCTCAAGAAAAGGTTTAAACACAGAAGAAAACATTCTTTGATGGCTTTGAGGGTGGGGAGGGAGGGTGAGGGTTATTTACTAACTACATAGTAGATAAGAATTATCTTAGGTGAAGGGATGGACAGCCCACACTACAGAGAAGTCAGCACAACTGGACTAAACCAAAGCTAAGAAGTTTCCTGAATACAGTCAAACACTTTGAGAGACAGAATAGCAGGGGTAGGGGTCTGGGGAGCATGCTTTCAGGGGACATCTAGGTCAGTTGGCATAATAAAGCTTATTAAGAAAATATTCTGCATTCTACTTTGATGAGTGGCTTCTGGGGTCTTAAAAGCTTGCAAGTGGCCATCTAAGATGCATCAGTTGGTCCCAGCCACCTGGAGTAAAGGAGAATGAAGAACACCAAAGACACAAGGAAAGCACTAGCTCAAGAGACAGAAAGGGCCACTTAAACCGGAGACCAAAAGACCTAGATGGTGCCCGGCTACCACCAATGACCGCCTTGACAGGGAACACAACAGGGAGTCCCTGATAGAGCAGGAGAAAGGTGGGGTGCAAAACTCAAATTCTAGTAAGAAGACCAGACTTAATGGTCTGACTGAGTCTGGAGGAACCCCAGAAAGCATGGCCCCTGGTTTCTCTGTCAGCCCAGAAATAAAACAATTTCCTAGGCCAACTCTTTAGACAGGGATTGGACTGGACTGTGGGACGTAAAGTGATACTCGTGAGGAGTGTGCCTCTTAGCCCAAGTAGATACAAGAGACTAAACGGGCAGCTTCTGTCCGGAGGCGAGATGGGAAGGCAGAGAGGGTCAGGAGCTGGTTGAATGGACATGGGGAATCAGGGGTAGAAAGGAGGAGTGTGCTGTCACAGTATGGGGAGAGCAATAGGGTCACATAACAATGTATGCATAAACTTTTGTATGGGAGACTAACTTGAAATGTAAACTTCACTTAAACTATAACAATAAAAAAAAAATTAAAACAAACACACTATCTCAGCAGCCCCTGCGGCACCTTGTACAGCTGCACCCACTTTGGGAATGACTGCCCCATACTGTATGATTTTGGGGGAAGTGTCACCTGCAGGCTGTCTTTGGAGGGGGACCTTTCTGCAGGTGAAGGAAATGGGTTCTTTTTACTGTTAATCTCTTGGTAGGGAGAAGCTGAGTACCTTCAGCCCTGTCTCAGCCAGAGCAACCCCTCTATGGGTTTATATATTTCGGCCCTGCCTATGTCCTGGTCCAGAAAACAAAAGTTCTTCTAAATAAAATGTTATGGCTGATAACAATCATGCGAGAGAATATTTAAGGGACAGCCACATGTGTAGACACCAATTACTGAAGGGGAAAAGGCAGTTTCGTCTCAGATAGGGGCACACGTTGCCTTCCTTTCAAACACAAAAATGCCAGGAGCCTGGCAGGGAGCTGTGGGCAGTGGAGCGGAGGACAAGTATTCAGGTAAAAGGAGGTGTGATCCAGGCTCCATCACAGGCCACTGGGTCCTCAGGGAAGCCCTGCCCACTCACGCTCAGTTTACACACTTGAGCTGCAGGGTTGGGCAGGCTGAGGGATAAGGAACTCCCTAACGCCCGTCCGTCTGCTCTGAGGGAGCAGTGAGTGGGAGGAAGGGCAAGGCTGGGGTCCCGGTGCAGGGCACATTCTGGCCTCACAGGCCCCTGGCCTTCTCCCAGGCTTCTGTGGGCTGGGAAGGGGCCAGAGGCCTCCACCCACAGCTGTGTCAGGTCGGACCGGCCAGCTGCCAGGGTGTTTCCTCTGGGAGTCTCAGAGAGTAATTGTCCTGTGAGAACCTCAGAAGACCCCATGGGAAGCCAGCTCCCTTTGACCTCTCGCATCCAATGTGGGGCATTCAGGAGGGAAGGGGCAGAGAGGCCCTCACGGGGTGGGGGTAAGCATATGAGCCAGGGAGGGGCCATCTGGGCTGCAGATCCTGCCTGGGCAACTCCCATCTATGTTACTGAGCACCCACTACGTGCCCCACCAGGATAACCACTCCCACTTTACAGAAGAGGAAACTGAGGCACAGAGAGGTTAAGTGACTTGCCCAAGGTCACACAGCTAGTTAGTGGCAAGTTTATAGGCTTAACCACATGTGCCTCCTGAAAGTATCCTCCCCACATTCTCTCCTATAGCAATGCCCATGAGAGTTAGAGACCACAAAAGGAGACACGTGCTGTTATGGATTGAATTACTTCCCCCGAAAAATACGCATTGAAATCCTGGCCGTATGCTGTTGTTGACCTAATCATGTGATTAAATCAGTTGGTCTTGGGTACAGCACATTATCACCCATAGTGTAATCTGATATAATGTAATGACTTTCTATAATGTGCTCTAATGTAATGTAATCAATCAGTTGACATACCAGTGTAGGGTGGATCCTAAACCTAATCACTTCTGAATTATACAAAGAGAAGACTAGACACAGACAAGCAGGTACTGGGGAAGACAGATGCCATGTGAGAATTGCCAACAATCAAGACATGGCCAAGAAAGGATTTAGATTTTTAGCCTCCAGAACTGTGAGAAAATAAATTTCTATTCTTTAAAGTCACTCACTTGTGGTATTTGTGTTACAGCGCCCTAGGTAACTAACACACATGCCCTTTCAGCATAACAACACCCAAGTTACAGATAGCAGATCTGGGTGGGATGAAAGGTCTGTTCATACTTTAGGGGGACCATGTGCCCCTTCTTCTGAATTTTATAGGCACAATAAGGGACACAGAGCTGGAGCGGCTGCTCTGGGGAATGGCTGAGAGATTGGGAACCTGGTGGAAGCCAGCTTTGGGTTCTGCAAATGCACCATGAACTCCTTGCCCCTAGATCAGGATGCGGAGCTGTAGGGGAGGTCCTAGGAAGTAGGGCTTCTTGGCAGGCTGTGAAGGATCCTGGCCCTGCGTCCAGGGTGCTGCTGGCCACTCTAGGGCCTTTCAGGACAGACACCCAGGCTTGCGCCTAAGGGTGGGGGTGGATGGCACCAACTGGAGTCAATGGACCCTCCTTCAAGGGAGGTCAGTGGGGATGAAAGTGCTGGTGCCTCAGTGTGAGCAGCCTGGACATCCCTCCTGGATTCTTGAATAGCCTCCATCAGGGGTCCCTGATCTTCTATCAATGCCACAATCCCAGAAACTGCACCCAATTCCAACACCTTGGCCCCCTCCCACTTGGGAACCCTCATCTATCTCAGAATACTTAGCAATAAAACTTTTGAAGCAAAGGGACTGGAGGACTTGGGTGAAGGGCGTGGGGGTGACAAGGAGCTGGTGTACCACTCCACAGAAGGCTCTTGGGAAGCACAGGGCAGGTGACAATAGAGCCTGTCTCTCCTTCTGTGAAATGGCAGCATGGCTCTTTGGTAGCCTCCTTCTGCTCTGAGACTCTAGCCTTAGACTCTGCGGTCCATAGGAGGTGGGCTAGTCAGCTGGGGGCTGGACATGGGCCTTAGTCGCCAGTCCACTGGAGAGAGAGGTGAGTCAGCTAACCCTTGCCAGCTCCCCTCTCTCCAGATGGGTGAGGCCAGCTTCCTATGGAATGGTGGCCCATCCCCACTTCCTCCCTGCCAAGCCCTTATTCTTCCCCATCCCTCCCCTCCTCAAAAACAGATTAGAGGTGTCATCTGGTCCAAACTCTCCCTTTTACACGTACATAAACTGAGGCCCAGAGACATCCAGGGTATCTAGAAACTCAGTGCTCCGACCTTCCCCTCACAATGCCTGGTTGGTGGGGTCCTGGGGCTAGGGTAGGGATTCAAGTCACAAAAGCCCAGTGCAACGCCCACCTGGGGTTTCCCACCCGGGGCACTGATGGGAGATTTTGGAGGCTGGAGTTGGAACCCCTCTGGCCTGTTGGAGGATCTCTCCCCAGAATGAGTGTGGGCGGCGGTGGGAACCTTGATCTGCCTGGCTGCCCCCCAGCGAAGTGTGCTGGAGCAGGCTCCACAGTGCCTGGGCCCCATCTCCCAGGGCTGGAAATGGGTCTCTGGAGATCGACTTCAAGGGGTTGTTTGTTGAAGGAGTAAGGGAGACCATGATTGCAAAATGGGCACTTAAAAATAGTTCCCTTTCCTCTTCACTGAACGTGAGGTGAGGAGGAGGTAAACTGTCAGCGGTTGGCCTTGGACTTCTCTGGGGCTGTATAGAGACCCCCAAGGGGTGACAGGGATGTCCTTTCATCTTCCTCTCCGCCCCACCCACTACAAGACTGAGACCCCAGCTGCCATGCCTTGCCGTCCACCATCTAAGCACCTTTCGTCCTCACACCACCCTGCCTTAGACCCCAGCCCTGACTACAGTCTGCAGCGCCAGCCCTGTCTCTCCATCTTTTCCTCCCCCACAGGCTCCAGCTGCCCCCTCTCCACCGTCGAGGTCACCTCTCCAGGTGTGAGGGCCTCCGATAAGTTGGGGGACCGACTTGGCTACCAGAGCATAGTGGGATATTGGACAAAAGAATTCTGCACTCTCCCTGGACCTCAGTTTAGCCATCGGAGGAAGGAGGCACGACAAGCCGACGCCGGGTTCCTTTGCGCGCGGTTCGTGGAGATCCCTCCCTCACTCCTGTCCCCGTCCACCCACCCGCCTTGAAGCCCCTCCCCGGCACGCAGCCCCTTCCTCACCTCGCTCCACTTGCTTGCGGTCTTGGGGCGCGCGAGCCTGACTGCCTGGGAGCCTGCTTCCCCGGAACCGACGAGCCGGGTTAGCCAGCGACGCTGCCCATCCACAACCCGACTCCTCCTTTCCCCGTCTTTTTTAAAGGGAAGTAACCTGACCCCACCACTACTCCTCCGGGATTAACCCCATGCAGGCTGCCCTGCCGCAGCTCCGCCAGGACTCCGCCAGGACTCCGCCAGGACTCCGCCAGGACTTCGCCCGCGGGTCCGCAGCCTCCCGGAGCCCCCTGCGTGGGAGTGCGGAGGCCGCTCTCCGACGGCCGGGCCAGAGGGTCTGGAATCGCTCTTCGGTCCCTTCCCTCCCTCCCACCAGCGACGCAGTCCCCCCCAACCCCAGCCCATCTTGGTTGCAGTCCCCCGCCCCGCCCCCTACACATCTGGACGGCATCTGCCACTGGGGAAGGGCCCCGAAGCCTTGCCCTTCCAGGGCGCCGGAGAGCCTCGCTCATCCAGAAAAGGAGAGTGCGCATCCCTGGAAAGTGAGTGTTGCAGGTGATGGAATCCCGCCCACACGTGACTGAACTTTCTTGATATCTGGCACTCTTTATGACCACGCAGAGCGGCAGCAAGGCCTAGTGCTAAAAAAGGACGGCAACCAGGGGTCTGCGCACACATCCAGGCTCTGCTTCCACAGGCGGCGAGGCCTTGGACAGGGCACTCCTCTGCCTCTAGGTGTCTTTTTATTGGGCAGTGACAGATGATATCGCTGCTGTAACAGATTAACACAAACTTGGTGGCTGAAAACAACACAGTTATTCTTTTTTAATTCTGTAGGTCAGATGTCCGAGGTGGGTCGCACTGGGCTAAAATCAAGGTAAGGGTGGAGCTATGTTCCTTCTGAAAGCTCTCTGGGAGAATCTATTCCCTTTCCTTTTCCAACTTCTACAGGCTGTCCAGGAGATCCTGGATAGCACAATCCTGGTTAACTGCTGGGCTACTTCCCAAAAGGTTGGCGGTACAAACCCACCCAGAGGTGCCTCAGAAGAAAGGCCTGGCAATCTTCTGAAAGGTCACAGCCATGAAAACCCTATGGAGCACAGTTCTACTCTGACACACATGGGGTCAGTCACCATGAATCGGAATCAACTCATCAGCAACCGGTAAAGGCTGTCCATATTCCTTGGCTCATGACCCTCTTTGCATCTTCAAAGCCAGCAATGGCTGGTGGAGTCTTCCTCAGTCCACACCACCTGCCTCTTCTTCTGCCTCCTCTTCCACTTTAATGACCCTTATGGTTACATTGAGCGCACCCTGACAATCCAAGATAATTTTCCTATTTTAAGGCTACTAGTGAGCAAATTTAATTCCCCTTTGCCATGTAGCATTAACAGTCACAGGTTCCCAGGATTAGGATGTGGACATCTTTAGGGGGTGGGCATTATTCTGCTTTCTGCAATGCCTTCCAGAATATCCGTTTAGAAGCAAATGTAGAGATGACCCACCATCTAGTCGGCTCACCTGTGCACTGCGGGTCCCAGACTGGTTGCTTTCTGACTGTGCTTTGTGATTTCACTCGCGCTTGCTCTTGCAAAGCGGCTAAGATGGCTCTACGTAGCAGTCTGAGTTCCCCTTTCTAATTTGCCGCACTGGTCTTAAAAACCAGATTACAAATTTATTGGACTATTAGAATTGTGGATAAAGTAAGCAAGCTCTGCGTGAAACCTGAGAGGCTATTTTGGCTTTTCCCAGAGGCCTCTTTTGTTCACTTACTGACTCTTGGTGGTTCTGGAAAGTGGGGTGCCCCAGTTAAGCCCGTCTCCCCACTCAGCTCTGGAGGCCCTTTTCTCCCTCCAGTGTCTTACCTGCCGGACCTCCAAGCTGGACCTCCAAGCTCTGCCTCCTCCCCCAGCCTATCTGGCATAATCTCTATGCCTGACAAGCCAAGGAAAGGCTCAGTCAGGCCAGGAGACACTCTGCGTCCCTGCCTCTTCTGCCGCAGGCTCTGAGGAGGTTTTGAGAGGAGTGATCATCCTGCAGCTGGAAGAACTATAACCCAACTTTCCAGAGGGCTGTTGGGCATAGGAATGAAAGACACTTTCAGGAATTTAGCGTAAGGAAATAGAATATTTATGTACAAGGCTTTTCACTGAAGTGTTATTTATAATAGGGGAAAATCAGAAATAGCCTAAATGTTGAGCAATTGGTTAAATAAATTATGGTTCTCTAGTTTCAGGGGACATCTAGGTCAGCTGGCATAACAGAGTTTATTATGAAAATGTTCTGCATCCCACTTTGGTGGGTGGCGTCTTAAAAGCTTTCGAGCGGCCATCTAAGATGCATCAATTTGTCCCAAACCACTTCGAGCAAAGGAGAATGAAGAACACCAAAGACACAGGGAAAATATTAGCTCAATAGACTAAAGGTCCCCATAAACCAGAGACTCCACCAGCCTGAGACCAGAACTAGATGGTGCCTGGCTACCACCAGTGACCGCCCTGACAAGGAATACAGCAGAGAGTTCCTGACGGAGCTGGAGAAAAGTGCAGGAGAGAAATCAAAGTCCCATAAAAAAGACCAGACTTAATGGTCTGAGACTGAAGGAACCCCTGAAACCCCTGAACGCCCCTGGACGCTCAGTTAACCCAGGACTAAAACTATTCCCGAAGCTCACTCTTCAGACAAAGATTAGACAGGACTATAAAACAAAAAATAATACACGTGAGGAGTGTGCTTCTTAGTTCAATCAGATACAAGAGACCAAATGGGCAGCTCCTGTCTGGAGGCAGGATGAGAAGGCAGGAAGGGTGGAAAGGGGCAGTGTGCTGTCACACTGTGGGGATTGCAACTAATGTCACAAAACAATATGTGTATAACTTTTTGAATGAGAAATTAACTTAAGCTGTAAACTTTCACCTAAAGCACAATAAAATAAATAAATAAATAATGGTCCTCCCACATGATGAAATACTATACTGCAATTAAAAATAAAGCATGTTTTAGAACCACTGAATGAAACCATGGAAGAATTTTTTTTAGATCTCAGAGTGATGAAAGTTATTCTAAGTTATTATAACTTGAAGCCTCAAAAGAAAAGACTGAGACATTTGGCTGCATTAAAAAAAAAAGAGAGAAAAGAAAATTCTGCATTGCAAAAACCACCACAAGCAAAGTCAAAAGAAAAACTTCAAAGGGGGGAGGGGAATTGCAACTCATAACACAGACAAAGGCTCTCTAAAATATAAAGAGCTCCCACAAATCATTTTTAAATGAACCAAAAATAAATGGGGGGAGCAGAAAATCAGCAAAGGGTATGAAGAGATGGTTAATGGAAAAAAAAGTTCAGACATGAAAAGATAATAACAAAAATTAGAACTACAAAAAGGTATTATTCTTCACTTATCTGATCAGCAAAGATAAAAACAGCAAATAACATGCTATGTTTACAAGGGCGGGAGAATAGGCACCACCCTCCGGCCTTTGACCTTTTGGGTTGGCGAGTAAACTGATGCACCTTGATAGAAGCAGCTGGACAACAGTTATCAAACACATAAATGCATATCTGCTTTGGCTCAGCACTTCCACTTCTAGAAATGTATCCTACAGATACACTCGCACTTAAGTGAAGTGATGAATGTGTAAGGCTCTTCATTGCAACATAGTAGCTGGAAATAACCAAAATCTCCACCAGTAGAAGTGGGATAAATGAACCACTATTATTGTACAACCATACAATGGAATGCTATCTAGCTATTAAAAAAAACAAACTAGGATGTGGTTTATGGAAGATCTCCAAGATATCTTCTTAAGTAATAAAAGCCAAGTGTAGAGCAGTGTACAACAGTTTACGACTATATTTCAAAAAAGAAAAAGCATATATGCACATACTTTGCTCTTAAATATGCATATATTGATTCAAAAAGTCACACAAGAAACTGGAAACATTTATTATCTCCTGGAAGGGGAACTGGGCATCTGGAGAACAGGATGGGAAAGAGACTTTTTAATGTATCCTTTTGTTCTTTTGAATGTCAAACCATGTAAAATACACTGTATATTTAAAATATAAATAACATTAACAGTTCAAAACAAAAAGATCAGACAATTAACGGATTTTATGACAAAAGTTAAAAACTTTTAGGTTTATGGATGAAATGATTTTATGCCTGGGACTTGTTTTGAAATAACGAAGATGGGGTGGGGAAATCAGGGCTGCTCAATCCCACATGACTTAAAACAGGGGAAAATCAGAAACAACCTAGTGTTCAGTAATAGGGGATTGGTTAAATAAATTATGATACTCTGTGGTGGCACAGTGGTTAAGAGCTCAGGCTGCTAACCAAAAGGTCGGCCGTTTGAATCCGCCCGCCACTCCGTGGAAACCCTATGGGGCAGTTCTGTTCTGTCCTGTAGGGTCACTATGAGTCGGAAAGGACTCGACAGCATCATCCTCCTCATCCTCCTCTGTATGAAAAAAAAAATACTATGCCAAAGTTAAAAAAATAATAAATCATGTTTTAGAAGTATTGGAAGATTTTTTTTCTTAAAAATAATAATGAAGTGGGAAGACCTTTCTAAGTATTTTACAAAACCCAGAAGCCAGAAAAGAAAAGATTGATAAATTTGACTGCATGAAAATAAAACTCTCTGCTTTGCAAAAACTACGAAAAGCAGTCAAAAAGAAAACGTCATACTGGAGGAAAAATTAGCCATATGTTGGTTGAAAACAAGAGTTGGGTACATTGGGGGTTCATTATCACTGTTCTTACTACTTTTGAGTGTGTTTGCAAATTTCCATAATAAAAGGTAAAAAAAGAAGAAAGAATGTAAATATTTACAAACTTCTATATGGCAAAAATATTTACAACATATATGGCAGACAAATGATTAGTATCAATATTTTACAATGTCCGATAAGGTGACTATCTTAGTTATCTAGTGCTGCTATAACAGAAATACCACAAGTGGATGGCTTTAACAAAGAGAAATTTATTCTCTCACCGTCTAGGAGGCTAGAAGTCCGAATTCAGGGTTCCAGCTCTCGGGGAAGGCTTTCTCTTTCTGTTGGCTCTAGGGGAAGGTCCTTGTCATCAATCTTCCCCTTGTCTAGGGGCTTCTCAGCCCAGGGACCCTGGGTCCAAAAGACACGCTTTACTCCTGGCACTACTTTCTTAGTGGTATGAGGTCCTCCTGTCTCTCAGCTCTCTTCTCTTTCATATCTCAAAAGAGAGTGATTTAAGACAAAAGCTAATCTTATACATTGAGTTCTGCCTCATTAACATCTTAGAGGTAGGATTTACAACCCATAAGAAAATCACATCAGATGACAACATGGTGGACAATCACATAATGCTGGGAATCATGGTCTAGCCAAGTTGACACACATTTTGGGGGGACACAATTCAATCCCTAACAGTGATTTAAAAAAAATAAAGAACAGAATTAAAAACTGGGCAAAGGATTAGATCACAGAAAAACTCACAGAAGAAGAAATTAAAAAGGCCAATTAACACACGAAAAGATGTTCAACCTTAGTGTATTCAGGAAAGGAAATGTCAAAGCAAGGAGTTGACAGTGTTTGCCCAAGGTATTGGCAAAGATGAAAAAGAATGATGACATCTAGCTTTGGTCAGGGTGTGGTAAACCAGAATTTTTATATACATCTGGAGGACTTGTGAGTTACTTTGACCTTCTGAGAAAGTAAAATGAACAGACTTGTCAAAAAATTTTAAATTGCTTACCCTTTGACCCAGTGACCTTGCTTTGGGGAATTTATCCTAAGCCCAAAGGCAATGTAGCCAGTACTTAAGGATGCACATAGCATAGCGGGAGGTTTATTGCAGCAGCATTCCTTGTTACAGGCAAAAAAAAAAAAAAGGCCAAAACGCCCATAGGGGACATTTAAACAATTTATGAAACATCCATTAGAAACACTACACAGCAGACAAAGAGGATGAGTTAATTCTGCTTTGGGCTGCATCTTAAGGAATGAGTTGTATTAGCCAGATAGACAGGTGGGGTTGGGGCGGGGGGGTGAGGGGGCAGGGGGAGGCTGCTGGAAGCAGAGGGACCAGCATATGTAAAGGCAGGGAGTTAAAGGGGAGTGAGGCCAGGGACTGACTGGACGTCGGAGACTTGAATGCTGAATGCCATTTAAGGAGTTTAGATTCTATCCCTAGGGGAGGGTGAATCAGTGACAGATTTTGAGAGAAGGAGCCTGAGGGAGTCAGATTTGCCTTTTAGAGAGAGCCTCTGGGGACAGTTTGGGGATCAGCTTGGAAGGGAGCCAGGTGGGAGGGGTGGAGAGCAGCTGGGAGGGGGGCAGGGGTTCTCCAGATGCAACAGAACTCAGCAGCCAGGCAGAGGGGCTTCAGGAGAGGCCCTGGAGAGGCCCTTCCAGGGATATTTAGGAGGCAGGTCCAAGAGGCCTGGTGACCCTGGGTGGGAGTGGGAGAAAGGGGGAGGGGAGGGGTAGGCAGGGGCCACCAGGGTGGATTTGAGGGCTGCAGAGTGTGGTGTTGGAGTCAGGGCTTCCTGGAGCTGAGATTTTATTTTACTTTTTTTTCTCACTGCTGTTGTTTTCAAAAATTCTGTTTGGATTTTATTATATGATTGATTAAAAACACATTTTTGAAAAAAAGAAGGACAAAGCAGCTTTTAGAGGGATTTTCTTGGAGAGGCAGGAACTGAGAAAGGGCCTGTTGAAGCATTGTTGGGCCCAGCAGTGTCCCAGGCTGTGAGAGGGACAAAGGGCCCCCGAGGCAGGCAGGAAGGCAGGGCAGGAGGGACAGGCGAGGTGGGGCAGGGCGGCAGAGCTGAGCCCTGGCAACCCTTGAGGGGCTCCCTTCCCAGTGCGCCTTCTGTTCCCCCTCCTCATGAACTAATCACATGCTCCCCTATATGTGTGGCTCTGTCAGATGCCTCCTGAGGACAGAGCAGGGTGTCCTTGGGGTGGCCAGTAGAATGGCCAGCTTTGCAGTGATTTAGTAAATAATATTGGACTTATTATTCCCTCTCCTTGAGCATAGAGAATGTGACCCAGCTGGGGCTGGCCTCACAAGGACTCACAAGGACACCTCAACTGGGCCCTGAGGTATAAAGACAATAGCTAAGATAATCTTGGAAAGTATCTTTGAGGGACAGTTTCACATAGGCCAATCAAACAGAACACAGAAGAATTTTCACTCTTATCTCTTTCTATTAGCATTTAGTGAATGGAAAATTTGTTGGACCAATGAAGACCCTCCTTACAGAAACCTGTATCAATGATTGTTAAGAAAGACAATTTAAAACGTAGGATCACAGTTTCTAGCCAAGCTAGGCAAAGCTTTCGATGGTTTTGCCCATTTGTAATGTTAATATATACTGATGGACTTGGGCAGACATGGCTCTAGCAGCATGCTTGTCCATTTTCCCATTCTTGCCTGGTCTGTGATATTCTTTGGTCTTGGGCAGACACGGATGTGGCAGCATGCTTGTCCGTTTTCCCACTGTTGTCTGTTCTGTGATATTTCCTTGGACTCAGGCAGACATGGCTCTGGCAGCATGAGTGTCCGTTTCCCACCTTTGCCTTTTTGAATATACGTCGAATAAAACTTTCTTTTGCTTTACTAGACTTTGTGATGTTTTTCCCCTACAACAGCAGTCAGGTAAATGTGGTATTAACAGTCTGGGCAACTAAACTTGGGTGGGTTACTTACCTTCCCAGTCTTCAGCTTCCTCATCTGTAAAATGAGGACAACTTCTTGTAAAGCTGTGGTGAGAATTATGAGAAAAAGCACGTACAGTGCTTAGCCACACGCAGCCCTCAGGAAATGAAATGTCCCTGGAGGTTGACTCAAGCGAAGTTGACCAGTCTGGTGTGGCAAGCATCCCCAGGCCAGGGGGCTGGGCAGCTGGGGTTAGGGTTGGTGAGGCTGAAAGACACTCACAGGAGGGCCATCTGCTGATGGTGGCCTCCACACTTGAGCCTGGAGTGGCAACTGTGGGGAGTCTGTGTTGAGTAATTCTCTTTGCCCCACAATGACCACAGAATGAGGAAGTTTTACAGGCCAAGGGGGATGTTGGAGCTTGGAGGGCCTGGGCCTGGAAATCATCCATAAAACAGAGAACACCAAGCGCAGAGAGGCTAATTAAGTGACTTGCCTGAGGTCACCCAGCATGGCCAGGATTCTGACCCCAAACAACAATGATAACATTAATAGCCACCATTCACAGGACCCTTACTACATAAGGTGTGTATGCTAAGCTCTGTGTGGATGGTCTCATTCACTCCTGAGGCTAGTGCAGGGACAGGGCTGCAAAGCCCCTGTGGGGAGGAGACAGGAATCAAACTTCTACTGGCCAGTCGTACTGGCCTCCCTCTCTCTCAGCCACTGGGGTATTTAAGAAGTTCTCAGTTGGGGGGGTGAGGTTTGTAGGTGGGGAGCTCTGCTTCTTAGGGAGGGGCTGGATGATCAGGAACATCAGGTGAGGAGGGCCAGCTTCATGGACATATGATTTTTGCAGTCCTATGGGACCCTCAGAAACCCTGGTGGTGTGGTTAAGAGCTATGACAGCTAACCAAAAAGTTGTCAGTTGGAATCCACCAGGCGTTCCTTGGAAACCCTATGGGGCAGTTCTACTCTGTCCTATAGGGTCGCTATGATTTGGAATCGACTTGACAGCCATGGGTTATGGGACCCTCGCTTAGAAGGGCCCCATGCTTGGTGTAACGCTCTGCTGTCACCACCTTGAAATTCTTAATAACGTTTTAACAAGGGGCCCCATATTTTCATTTTGCACTGGGCTCTGCAAATTATGTAGCCTGTCTTGAGACGAAGACTGTTTCTCTGGGAATTTAATACCTATTTGAGCAACACTAAAGGCCAAAAGAGGAAGGTCAAGTTCCCCAGAAGAGAAGCACCTGGCTGTGTGGCTAGGGGTGTCATCCAGGAGTCTGGGGTCAGTTTTAGGGGTGTTGGAGCAGAGAGCTCCTGCAGAGTGACTGGCTCCAGGCTGTGGGAGCCTAGCATGAGGTCTACCTCCCCATTTTCAGACTGGGAAGCAGAGGACCAGAGAGGGCATGAGGCTTGCCCTGGGTGGCCCAGACGGCAGGGCAGAGACTGCCATCCATGCTTCTGGAGTGAGCTGAGTACCACCAGGCATCTGTGACCCAGGAAGGGCTGGCACTGGCCTGGGCCCTACCCCAGCCATGCTTTTGCCCCGGGAAGTGTCAGTCAGCTTCTCTCTCCCATCTGCCTGTGCTCTGATCCCAGGAGTCCTCAGCGCTGAGAATTTTCCCCATGTGCCTCCTTGGCCACTCCTCTGCCGACACTCCCGGGTGCTGCTCACCTCTGGCATTGCCCTTCCTGGTACCCCCTCCCAGGCACCTGCTCTCCCAGCCCTCTGAGGCCTCCAGGCCCCTGCTTACCTCCTACCCTCAGTCTTTCCCATCTATCACCCTCTCTGCTGGCCTGCCTTCTGCGCCATCCCAGCCCCTAGCCTGAGCCCGTTCCTGCGGCCTGCCAGCACCCTGGCTCTCCCTCCGACTGCGTACCTGAGACCTGGGACCTGGGCCTCCTCCTTTGCCACCTCAGGCTGCTCAGCCATGGTGGAGTAACCACTCTGTAACATGCTCGTTTTCACCCCCAGTGTATTAATTTCCTGTTGCTGTAACAAATGACCACAACCTTGGTGGCTTAAACAATAGAAATGTATTCTTTCACAGTTTTGGAGGCCAGAAGTCTGGAATCAAAGTGTCTATAGGGCCATGCTCCTTCCAAAGCCTCAGGGAAGGGGAAGTGGGGCAGGGGGTGGAATCATTTCTGCTCTGCCTGCTTCTGGTGGCCCCAGGCATTCCTGGGCTTGTGGCTGCATCACTGCAATCTCTGCCTCTGTCTTCACATGGCTTCTCCTCTGTGTGTCTCTTGTAAGAACACTTGTCATTGGATGTAGGGCCCACTTGGATAATCCAAGATCCTTAACTTAATCACATCTGCAAAGACTTTGTCCAGATGAGGTCACATTAACAGGTTCCAGGTGTTAAGACCTAGACTTATCTTTCTGAGGGCCACTGTCACTGTTCAACCCATCACACCCCGTGAGGCCTGGGGTCCTCCTTGGCCTCTTCCGGGTCAGCCTCCACACATTCTCTACTCCCACTCCTGGCACCTCCCCTGCCTCAAGCATTAGAGAGAAAATCACCAGATGTCCTTTCCAACTGCCCTTGGAGCCCCACCCTTTTGTCTTCTGTGAGACCTGCTCCAACCAGTCTCCCCTCCCAGGCTTCCTCCTCTCCCACCTGACACCTGTCCAGGACTGCCTGCTTTGAAAGCCCAGGCTGGGCCTCTCCACTCAGCCCTCCACTGCCCCACCTCCCCGAGCTCTCAGCCTCATTTGCGGACCTCCTCAGTAGCACCTGCCCCTACTGACCTCTCTCACTCCTCTAATTCTCTCCCAACCCAGCTTCCATGACCCCACCCTCCCTGCTCGCCTCCATCTCTCTGCCTTGAATGCGTGTCCCTTCCAATCTGGCCTGGGCATGGGCTCCCCTCTTCTCCCATCACAGGGGCATCCTGCTCCCTCCCATGGACTCCCTGGGCACCATCCTCCACCTCCACCCATGGCCTGGGATGTCCTGCCCGGCTCCCATCCATAGAACAAGATTCATTGTCTCTCCACCCCCAGTTGTTTAAAATCCTTCAGTACTCCACATTGCTAAGGTCAAATGCCACGTAAAGCATCGTACTGCCTCTCCAGGCTCATCTCCCACTATTGGTGCACCTGCAGTTCTCTGGAGGTGGGGGGCCCCCTTTGCCTCTCCAGTCACCTCTCCCCAGGGGATGGTTTCCCTCAGAAAGGGAAGCTGGCAGGCAGGCAGGGAACCCACACTGAGTCTAGTCATACCATGGGGGCAGGAATGGAGTCTGCATGCTTAGCACAGAGCCTGGTATCTGGCAGATGGTCAATGACAAAGGCTGAGGGCATGGTTGAGGGGCTTGACTTGGGTGGGTCTGCTTCCCAGGGGGTCCCTCAACCTGTTGCATTCCTGGGATTTCTCCTCTTCAGAGCCCTCAGGGGGCTATGGGGCCTCCTGCCCAGCTGGGCCATATTGCTCCAGGGCCCCTGAAGAGGGCCACTTGCCCTTAGTCCAGGTCACAGGAGAGTGATCTATCCCCCACCAGTGCTCAGATCTGCACAAAACATGACCCCCGAGGATTGACTGTCCGTAGAAGCTAGACCACAAGTCTACTGGGCTTCTGGGGCGCCTGGGGTCTGCACCTGGCCAGAGGATACAGGCAAGTGTTAGGCCAGATCCCATGTCAGACACTGGTACCTTTTTTGGGGAGTGTGGAGGAGTAGTTAAGGGTCAGGCTTTGCATCCTGGCTTATTAACTGGGATATTTATTAGCTGAGTGACCTTGTACAAGTAACATAACCTTTCTGTGTCTCAGTTTCCTCATCTGCGGATAGCAGTAATACTTTGCTTTAGGAAGTTGTCATGAGGATTAAAGAGAGAGAATACACAAAGCCTTGGCAGGCAGTAAGGGCTCAATACATGTTGTTGTTGTTAGGTACCCAGAGCCACTAGGTAGGTTCAAACTGCCAACATTTTGGCTAGTAGCTGAGTGCTTAACCATTTGTACCACCAGGGTTCCTTCAATACTTGTTGGAAAAAAAAAAAAAAAAAAAACATTGCCATTGAGTCAATTCCGACTCATAGTGACCCTGTAGGACAGAGTAGAACTGCTCCGTAGAGTTTCCAAGGAGCGCCTGGTGGATTTGAACTGCTGACCTTCTGGTTAGCAACCATAGCTCCTAACCACTATGCCCCCAGGGTTTCCCAATACTTGTTAGCCATTTTAAAACTATTATTATTGTTATAGACAGCCCTAGACTTCCAGTCTCTGGCTCTGATTGCCCCTCCCTTCATCTCTAACCCTGAGCCTCCTGCCGCTCTTTGGGTGGCCCAAGACCCCAGGGCTCAGTGGTTTATTGGTAGAAATGTTTAACAACTAGGGGTGGGGTGGCAGGGTAGGAGGGATTATCCCTGATTTGTAGCATTTGCTGATTGCCATAGTGTAAATAATCCCATCATGTCCTATTTCAAGCTACCAATGGGAAGCCACAGAAGGCAGAGTTGGGAAGGGATGTGCACTGTTATATAGCATCTCACTTCACCATACAGATACAATAGGCATAAATAACCTCACAAGCATAAATAATAGTAAAATATGGTAAAATAATTAAGAAGTGATGGGTTTTGCATATTACGTTTGTTTTTAATATACTTTATTTAATTGTAAGTATATATAATTTTTAGTAAATGGCTATGTTTAACAACTGGCTCAAAAAAATTTTGAAATTTTAACAATTGGCTCTCCCAAGCCAGTACAGGCTGGCTTCAATATACCCCTGAGACTGCCCCTTACCCACTCCTGTGGGAGACAAAGGATCGAGCTGAGAACCATGGGGCTTGGCATCTGCCCACCTTCTCTTCACCCCAGACTGACTCTTCGAATAAGGGGGAGCTATCTCTGGAGGAGGGAGCCCTGGTGGCACAGTGGTTAAGCACTCAGCTGTAACTGAAATGTCAGCGGTTTGAACCTGCCAGCCGCTCTTGGGGAGAAAGATCTGGCAGTCTGCTTCCATAAAGATTTATAGCCTTAGAAACCCTATGGGCAGTTCTAGTCTGTCCTATAGGGTCACTATGAGCTGGAACCAACTCAAGGGCAATGGGTTTGGGTTTGGATCTCCAGAGTTCCATATACCATGTTTAGAGGGGGCTGACTCTGGAGTTCTACATGTAGCCTATGATACATACCTGGGACCCCCACTCCTGGACCCTTGGCCTGCCATTCAAGTTCCACTCAAGGATAAAAAGCACAGGCTTTAGACTTAGGCACCAAAACCGCCAGTTGCCATTGAATCAATTCCGACTCAGGGCAACTACATGCGTGTCAGAGGAGAACTGTGCTCCATAGGTTTTTTTGTTTTTGTATTAATTTTTTTTTTTTACTTTAGGTGAAAGTTTACAGTGGAAATTGGTCTCTCATTCAAAAATTTAAACGCAAATTGTTTTGTTTGTTGCAATCCCTGCTATGTGTCAGCACTCTCCGCCTTTCCCTTTCCACCCCGGGTTCCTCGTGTCTCTTCATCCAGTTTTCCTGTCCCTTCCTGCCTTCTCCTCTTTGCTTTTGGCAGGTGTCGCCCATTTGGTCTGGTATACTTGATTGAACTAAGAAGCACGTGCCTCTCGTGTTATTGTTTGTTTTATAGACCTGTCTGAAAGGTAGACTTCAGGAGTGGCTTCAGTTCTGAGTTAGCAGGGTGTCCGGGGGCCATAGTCTCTAGGGTTCCTCCACTCTCTGTCAGACCAGTTAAGTCTGGTCTTTCTTTTGTGTGAATCTGAATTTTGTTCAACATTTTTCTCCCGCTCTATCTGAGACCCTCTATTGTGATCCCTGTCAGAGCTGTCTGTGGTGGTAGCCAGGCGCCATCTCGTTCTTCTGGGCTCAAGCTGGTGGAGGCTGTGGCTCATTAGTCCTTTAGACTAATATTTTCCTCGTGTCTTTGGCTTTCTTCATTCTCCTTTGCTTTGGATGGGATGGGACCAATAGATGTATCTTAGATGGCTGCTCACAAGCTTTTAAGACCCCAGACACTACTCACCAAAGTAGGATGTAGAACATTTTATGGACTATGTTATGCCAATTGACCTAGATGTCCCCCGAGATCGTGGTCCCCAGCCCTCGGCCCCAGTAATTCGGTCCCTCAGGGTGTTTGGATGTGTCTAGGTTTTGTGTCTAGGTTTTTTTGAACATTTTATTGTTGTTTAGGTGAAAGTTTACAGAGCAAATTAGTTTCCCATTCAACAATTTATACACAGCTTGTTTCGTGACATTGGTTGCAAACTCCATAGTGTTTCCAATGGCTGATTTTTTGGAAGCAGATCACCAGACCTTTCTTCCTAGGCACCTCTGGATGGACTCAAACCTCCAGTCTTTTGGTTAGCAGCCAAGAGCATCAACCACTTGCACCACCCAGGGACTCTGGATTCAGACACACCTGGTTTGAATTCAGAATCTACTCTTTAATAGTTGTGTGACCATCAGCAAGTACTTAATCCCAAAGAGTCTCATTTCCTCATCTGTAAAATAGGGATAAGAATTTTATTAGAATTCTATTCAAATAGAGTTGGTTTGTTACAAAAACAGCTTTATTGAGGTATAATTGATAATACAATAATTGCACATATTTAAAGTGTACAAGTTTTGATATGTATATATTCATAAAACCATCTCCACAATTAAGATAACATCTTTCACTAAAAAAATTCTGTGTCCCTTTGTAATCCCTCCCTCTTGTCTCCCTCTTCCCCCACCCAGTTCCCAGGCGGCCACTGATCTGCTTTCAGTCATTGTAGATTAGTTTGCATTTTCTAGAATTTTCTGTAAACAGAATTGCACATTGTATACTCCATTTTGTTTGGCTTCTTTCACTTGTAGAATTGTTTTGAGGATTAACTGAGCTCATCCATGTAAAAGTCCTAGGTGCAAGCACTCAAAATCCCCGAGCTGCTGTGTCAGTTAGCTGAGGCTCAGTGATGCTGCAGTAACAAACAGCCCCAAAATCTTAGCACCTCACAACACAGTTTACTTCTTGCTCATACCACATGTCTGTCATGGGTTGGCTGCAGCTCTGTGCCAGGTGGTCTTCACTCAAAGACCCAGGTTGAAGGAGCAGCCCCTACCTGGGTCACTGCTGGTCTTCTGGCAATGGAAAAGCAAATACAGTAGAGCCTTGTTTTTTAAAGTTTCTTCTTAGAAGTGGCACGTCTCACATGCTCACATGCCATTAGCCAAAACTGATGTCGATGGTACGGACAGTATAATGCTCCCCAAGGGAGAGGCCAGGAGTCTTTCAAACAGTAATATCGTCAACCACATGTGATTTCACTATTACTGTTGTTGTTATTACTCAGTTCCTCCTATGAGCTGGAGAGCCCGCCAAGGACTTCCCACACATTATCCTGGTTCTCTTGGCCCCATCACCGGGCAGAGCTGACTCCTCTCCATGGGCCAGAGTCCTCCCATTCACCACCTCCCACCAAGTGGGGGCGGTTCA
This sequence comes from Trichechus manatus latirostris, assembly GCF_000243295.1. Taxonomy (NCBI): domain Eukaryota; kingdom Metazoa; phylum Chordata; class Mammalia; order Sirenia; family Trichechidae; genus Trichechus; species Trichechus manatus. Next base: position 3,055,883 of record NW_004443945.1, read on the forward strand.
TTGTTTTGGAAGCCTAGGAGCTAGCTAAGCCCCACCCCCCAGCTCCACTTCTCTGTCCTTGGCCATGGCCCACTCAGTGCATCCCCTGACTCCTCCTCTCAGCCTTCCCACTGGGCCCCACGGTCTGTGTGCTTTCCTAATTGGAGCTTCTCTTCTGGACGAGCTGCCTAAACTGAGCAGCCTCCCTCTACACTAGGCTTTCTCCATAGACATGGCTTTCCACGCCTCTTGTCCCTCTCCCAGGCCTTCCATGAGTGATCCACCTCCACAAGCTTTTCCTCTACCTCTCTGCCACTGTGGCTCAGTCTCTTCTTCTCAAACTTAACTCCAGGTCTTCCCCTATCTCTCCACGAAGAGTAAAAAGAGTAAAAAGCAGGAGTCCCCAAATGTGCTCAGTGCTCCTGTACTTACGCCATCAGTTCTGTCTACTGTCAAGATGCAGAAGGCTGAAAACACGTGCACCCATCTCTTTCAGCCTTGGGAGGATGGTGGAGGGGGCATAGGAGGGGGTGGGGGGGGCAGAGAGAATAACCAGTGACAAGGAGGATAGTAACAAGCATAATAAACCATTCCCATTGAGTCGATCCTGACTTACAGTAACCCCAGAGAGTAGAACTGCGCTCCATAGGGTTTTTTTTTTTTTTCTCATTTAACAATTTTTATATAAATTGTTCCGTGACATTGGTTACAATTTTCACAATGTGTCAGCATTCTCATTATTTCCATTCTGTTTGTTCTGTTTCCACTGATCTAGCTTCCCTACCCCTTCTTGCCTTCTCATCTTTGCTTCTGGGTAAATATTAACCATTTGTTCTCATATAGTTGATTATTTAAGGGAGCATATTGCTCATGGGTGATGTTGTTTATTTATTTTGGCTTTAACAAATAGACATTTATCTTCTCACAGTCCAGTAGGCTACAAGTCCAAACTCAGGGCATCAGCTCCAGGGGAATGCTTTCTCGGTTGGCTATGGAGGAAGGTCCATGACATCAGTCTTCCCTTGGTCTGGGAGCTTCTCTGCGCAGGAACCTCAGGTCCAAAGGACGTGCTCTGCTCCCGGCACTGCTTTCTTGGTGGTATGAGGTTCCCTTGATGTTGTTTATTTTATAAGCCAATCTGTTATTTGGCTGAAAGGTGACCTCCAGAAATAGCTTCAGTTCCAAGTTCGAAGAGTATCTTAGGGCAATAGTCTAGGGGTAGGGGGGCATAGAATTTTTAATGGCTGATATTTTGGCAGTAGATCTTCAGGTCTTTCTTTCAAGGTGCCTCTGGGTGAACTTGAACCTCCAGCCTTTCAGTTAGTAGCCAAGTGCTTAACCCGTTTGCACCACCCAGGGACTCCAAATTCATATTTAGCTCCTCCTGTGTGCCATGCACTATCCCATGTGCTTCACATAGATTTTTTTTTTTAGACCCATGTTATTTTTTTTTATTGACGTATAACACGCCAAGAGAAAAAAAATCGTAAGAACTCAATGAAGGTTCACAAAGTGACCACAGAGGTGAAACCACCATCCAGGTCATGAAAGTGGAATGACCAGCACCCCTGAGGTCCTTGCTTGTGCCCCTGTCTAGAACCCTCTAGGAGGGCACCTGCAATCCTGACTTCTCATAGCATGTAAGATGCATTTTGCCTGTTATCAAAGTGCAAATACATGAAATTATACAGTGTGTACGCTCTTGTGCCTGACCTCTTATGCTTAACATTTCGCTTGTGAGATTTATCCAAGTTGTTACGTGTACTTGTAGTTCGATGTTTCTCAGGGCTAGTATGCCGCTGTATTTACCTATTTATGTGTTCTGTGATTGATGGGCATTCGGGTAGTTTTCAGTTTGGGGCGATTACACATAGTGCTGCTGTGAACATTTTTGTCCATGTCTTTTGGTGGACACACACTCCTTTGGCATTGCTTCATCAACGAAGCAAGCAGAAGTTAGTGGATACTGCCAATTTTTCAGATTTCCCACCAGCTGTGCATGGAGCTCTGGATTAACTCTCAATCCTCAGGACCACCCTCTGTGTGCGATGTCATGGACAGCTGCCCTCTGTCTCTTCCTCACTGGGGCAAGCCCCCATGGTGTGATGGTCTGGCCAGCCTCCCTCGATTTCCTGTCCCTGCCTCCTGGCTGTAAGGCACTGCCCTGAGACCTGAGCTCCATAATTAGAGGTGCCCCCTAGGAGTTTGTCGCTTCAGGGACGGTCAGCAGGGTCCATGTCCCTGAGGGTCCACTGTTGGTAGGGTGACAGCTGTATTCCAGTTGGATTTTTTCCCGTGTTCTGGGCTTTCCACCTTCCCTTTGAGTCTGTGAGAACTTTTCCATATCCCTTTGTTGTTGTTGTTGTTGTTAGTGGCCATCATGTTAGCCCCCGACTCACGGCAACCCTATCAACAATGGGATTGGACCATTGTGACCTATAGGGTTTTCACTGGCTGTGACCTCCAGGGAGGGCCTGGCAGGGAGGGCCCGCCTGAGGCTGCCAGCCTGTAGCCAGGCTCAGGCAGTGATGCCAGGCAGTGTCACTGTACCTTGCCTGTTTGGTACAGAGTTTGGACCTAGGGACTTCCTTCTAACCTCTTACTATCACAGTGCACTTTAAACAGTTGATGGCTTGGTTGGCAATTCCTGGGGCTGGGGTGGGGCCCAACTGGTGGAGAAGAAGAGGCAGAGAGAGGCTGGGAAACTTAGGGGTGGGAATCTCTGCAGAAAGTTCTCCCAAAGAGCAGGGTCCAGCTTCTGAATGGGAGCTGCCTCTTTGTGAGGGAGTGGGTCCAGTGACATGAAGGAAGTTCAGGAAAAGCTGGCTTAGCAGTTGACAGTCCAAATCCCAGCTTGCCTCAGTTAGATAAGCACTTCCCTAGCAAGAAAGGATTACTTTCCAGGGTGAGTAGCCTGCAGCTACTCAGGCCAGGGAGACCAAGGCAAGAGCCAGGCCTGCAGCCAGCTTGGGAGCCACTCTGAGGGCTAGAGAGGGGTCAAAGGAAGGGCATCCAGTGCCAAGTGCTCGGGACCCAGAGGCTGGAAAAAACCATCACTTCCAGGTTGCCAGAGAAAAGGTGGTGATCTTTTGTAGTAGGAAATGCCCTGGGTTTCTGGCCATCTCTTGGCCTCCAGTTTCACTGCTAGCTTGTGAGGGTCCAGAGATGGTGAGAAGGCACCCTGTCCCTCCCAGCTCAGGGCCTGAGCTGACGTACCAAGCCTCACCCAGGCCATCAGAAGACTGAACTGCAGCAACCCCAGATGTGGCAGCCTCCTGGGTTCTCCCCTCTGTTGCCCTGGGTGACAGGGCAGGGGTCCTGGTGGCAGAGATGACATGTAGCAGTAACACCCTCCAACCTCTATTTGGCACCTCCACTCTGACTGATCAATGCCTGAGCCATGTGCTGTTGTTAGGTGCCATCTAGTCGGTTCCGATTCATGCAACCCTATGTACAACAGAACGAAACACTGCCTGCTCCTGCACCATCTTCACAATCACCGTTATTCTTGAGCCCACTGTTACAGCCACTGCCATGCCAGTTATTAAATATTTTGAATATCACCTTAGTCTGGGGAGGCCCATGGACCCCAGCTTTTGAAAAGTTTTACTGTACCTCATCTAATGGCTTTGCAGAGGGAGATGCACTCTCAGCAATGCAGAAGCCAGCCTTCAGCTTGCCCCTCTTGAAGTTGTGGCCAAGTCCTGGGAGGGGGGTCACCCTTGTTCCCAGGGGGTCAGGCTGATGTCGGAGCTGAGCAAAAACGTTAAGGTCTGCTCTCAAGAAAGCCAGAGACCCCATTTTTCATGGGAAGTGAAGACTCCCTAAAACGCCCTCAACTCTCATCCAGGTCTGGCTGGTCAGAGCCCAGAGACCTTCACCCCAGTCCTCACCAAACGCTGATTCCTCCCACTGTGCCAGCTAGGACCCTACTGACTCCCAGGGCAGGAAGGTCCAGGCTCCCTTCCCCTCTGTCTCTGCTTCCGATCCTAACAATCACAAATTTGCTCTTTCATGTCTTCAAACCCTTCTCATCTTAAGAGAAGCTTCGCTTGCTGCAGACCCCACCACTTGCCCTGCAGCTTTGTTTCCACTGCCCGCCTTCACTTTCCCCTCCCTCTTCTGCAAGGACTTGAACACCAGATACTGCCTTCTCTCTCCTTCCCATCACCACCAAACTTCTCCTGATTTACTGCACCTACCTCCTCAACTCCTACTCCCTCTGCAAAAATACTAACGACAACAGCAGCCAGTGTTGACTGAGCCCTTTGTGGTCTACATCAGTGACTCATTAATCTTCACAATAACCCATGAGGTGGGAACTATTGCTACCACCTTTTATGGATGAGGAAACTGAGAGAGGTTAACTCATTTTCCAAAGGTTCTGTTACAGAGTTGGAATTGGGATCCACATTCTTACACAACTGCCTTGCACTTTGGACCCTGTCCCCACCACTGGGCCAGATCCACCTCTTCAAAGTTCTCTAACTTCACCGGTTCACTTGGGGGCCTTGGCTGGGGCAACTGCAAACCCAAGAAAAGAGGTTCTCTCTCCACAGTCCTCCCCAAAATGAATTCAAAGTCTTCCCTTGACTTGAAGTCACTCCACTGCCCAGACTCTCCTCTCCCTTCCCCTGCCCACAGGCTGTCCTCAACCCTCTCTCATTCCTTGGCCACACTGCTTCTCCTCACAGATTAAACCATTATCTCTGTGTGATCAACTCTATCATTTCCACTCTGGCCCACTCACAAGCTCCCAGTTGGCTGTGGATATCTGCCCTCAGATACTCCTAGGCAACTCAATCCTACCATGTCCACAGCCAAACTCCTCCTCTCTCAAATTCTACCACCACCAGCTCTCCAGCCCCTTAGGCTCCATCCCTCACCCTCCACAGGCCACTACCTGGTCCCTCCCCACTTTCAGCTTCCAATGCCATTATCCTGGTTCAAGTTCTCCTTCCAAAGGGCTGAGCACAGGGCCCTGGAGAGCATATGCTATGAGTTACTGTAAGAAGGAATTACTGTTTGCCTCAACCACTCACTTGTTCAATAGTGATTTATTGAGCTATTTGTACCAGGTACTGTGCATAGCAGCTGGGGATACAGCACTGAACAAGAGACAAATTGCTTGCCCTCAAGGAGCTTACATCCTAGGAGGGGGAAACAGACAATAATTTAAACAAATAAATAAATATACAGTATGTCAGAATGCTATAGAAAAGGTAAGGCTGAGTAAGGAAGATAGGTGGCGCTAGGGTGGGGGTTGCTCTTTCACATGGGATGGTCTGGGAGGCCTTGTCTATAAGCCCCTCTTTCCCAACGAGGACGGCATGACTGCAGTGGGCTGAAGCCAACCAAGGCCAAATAGAACACAACTAACACATCCAGGAAGATACATTCTCAGTCTTGCGAATAAAAATTCAGAGACTTCATTTTTAATCTCTTTAAACTGGAAACACTGGTTGCTACCAGGAATGGGAACTCAGAGGTTGGGGGAACAGGATGGGAGTCTTCTGCTAAAAAGCCTTCTGTAATCTTGAATTTTGAGATACATAAATGTATTTCCTATTTAAAACATTAATTTATTAAAATAGAAAAGAATTTACATAGTCTTCTGGAAGGGACTGGTCATTTTCATGGAGCTACCTCCCTAAAGGGGCCTGCTTTCAAATCTGCCAACTTCTGCCAGAATCCTGCAGATGCAGAACCCTCCAGTGCTCCCAAGAGGGCAGAGTCTCAACCTTGAGGACAGCAATTAACAACCTTATTTGAGCATCCACCACATGCTGGTGTCCCAGTGTGTGTGGACACCAGGCTAACAGTGACCACACAGAGACAGGCGCCCTCTTAGTGGCAGGGCAGAGGACTTGGGATATGGACAGTTAGGGTGTTGGCTAGGAGCCCACAAACACCTCTGCGTCTGTCTTATTCTTACGTGGCTCTCCATCTTGGCTATGGTTGAGCTTGGACTTAGGCCCTACTCCTGATCTGGATCTTCAGGGACCACTCACTGCTGCATCCCATTGGAAAGCCATAGGTAGATGGCCCAAGTTAAGTTTAGCCAGCAGCCTGGCTTTAGCCATGCTCCCCTGGTTTCTTTCCTAGTGAAGCTGGGGCCAGAGAGGGCTTTGCTAGGTGGCTCCATGGTGTTGGGGAGGGAGGGCTGGCTCTGTATGTGGCGAAGGCCTGAATAAGCAGGTGCTTGAGAGGACTGGGAGATAGGACATCCTGACCTAATCCTCAATGTGATGAGCACAGGGCTATGGCCAAGGAAGATGGGCTGTTTAGGCGCTTGCCCATCAGGGCATGATGATGCGGTCAGCTGGGGGTGGGAAATGGTTATTGTTCTTTAAATATTCCATATATCACTAAGTCACTAACGCCAGTCTCCACAAATTCAGGCTGCCAGGCAGAACCCCATATCTCAGCAGTCTGATCAGGTAGAGATCCTCAGCAGAGACAGAGTAGGAAGCAGGGCCTCCTTTCCTTCTCTCAATCTCGAGTGCCCAGAACTGAGCTTGGCCCTCAACAGCAACAGACACTTAGAAACTGCATAATGAATGAATTTCAGATTTTCACTCGCGGAGAGAACGCTGAACACTCAGTATTCTATACCACCTCAGGTGCAAACCAGCCAGGGCCAAGGACTCCCAAAGGAAATTCAAACCCAGCCCATTTTCATCACTCACATCTCTCAGCAGCAAAACCTGTACCTTCTTCATAAAAGGCTGACAAAGATTTCTTCTTAATCCATTAAAAACAAAGATTATTATGGCTTTGCTGATAGCAAGCAAGAAAGCTAGCTGGATTAGCAGGCAACTTCAAGTAGTTAATGAACAATTATTATGGCCTGTCCAAAGGGATCAGGTACTCATAAAAAAAAAAAAAAAAACTAGGCTAAAGTTTTATGCCATTTTAAGAGGCATGTGAGGGGTGCTGTCCGGATACTGTTGGAATCTACAGGGCCAGTCAATGGTTTCTGGAACCACTGGTTTCTGGCAGGCTAAACATCTGAAATTAAGGCTATCCCAGGAAAGCCAGGACATGTAACTGCTCTGCAGTAATGCACTAAGCTACAAAACAAACGAACTCAGGAAAAATGACTTGGTTACAGCTTTGTGACCCTTAACACAACACTCAGCACCCTGGGCTTTGGTTTCCCAGTCAGTTAAGACAGGGCCATAGAGTATCCCTCCAGCTCCTACCACTCTGTGATGCTGGCTATCTTCAAAACCATGCCTGTTTCATTGTTTTCGAGAAGTTACTTAACCTCTTTGAGACTCAGTTCTCTTATCTGTAAAAAACAGGATGATAAAATTGGGAGAGGCAATCCTGAGCAGTGGAAAAAAAATGGACTTTGGAGTCAGTCAAGCAGACAGCCTCAAATCTTTCTTCATTTGCAAAATGGGGACAGTAATATTTGTTTTAAGGATTAAACAAAATAAAGTGCATGGAAAGACTTGCTCATGCCACCTTACAGTAAGTGCAAAATAAACACTGGTTTTCTTTGTTTCCATTTCACTTTCAGCAAATGTGAGAGAGAGGGGTGCAAATGTGTTGAAATACCTACCAAAAAAAGAAAAGTAAATCCTTTATAAGAGTGAAATTGGGGGCTTTGATATCAGATCTCTTCACCTACATTTTCTTACTCTAACACAAGAGGCTTACCTCTGATCAACACTGCCCCATCGCTAAACTTATCAGACAGGTACTGGAAGATTGAGGACAAGAGGCTGCAGGGGGAAACAGGCATGAACTATAGGACACACAGCTCAAAAATGGAAAAAGATGTGTCCCCCACCCACACGGGTCATCTTGTTGGGCACCATTTCAGACCTGCTCTGTAGCAGCATTAGGAGGCCGAGTGAAGAATCTGGGTTCTGGGCAGCTGGCACGAGAGGTCCCCAGGTTGGGAAACTTCAGTGTGAAGGTGCAGTCAGCCCCCTTATTTCAAGGCAACTCAACACCATACCTGAGACCTGCCCTAGGAAGCAGTGTGGAAGCAAGAGGCCCTACTCCAAGGAGCAATTTTTAGCTCTAAATCAACTACAGGAAGAAAGACTTTTTTACCATCATAAACACTGACAGGTTTCCAAGGCTCTGGGAGAATGTCACCTGAGAGGAACAGGGCATGCCCACAAGCAGAGCTCAGGGAGGACCCTTCGCACACTGGGGAAAAGATGCAGTGCCACTACCAGTCTCAGCCAGCATGCTTCCCAGGCCCGACCTTCCCCGTGCCAGGCCCAGAATGGCTGATCCCAGCTCTGGCTCTCACATTCCAGGAACCTCTCAGGAGTGGGCAGTGGGTTTCCGGTATGATGGAGACTCATTATTCATAACACAGCAACTGAACCTTCCGCTCTGCATGAGGAGAATGTATTTTAAACCTGGAAAAAGTCATAATCTGAGACGTTCCACATGTTGTCAGCTTTACCTCTATAGCAGACATATGGCCTCTCGATTTTGAAGGAAGAACCTCTGGCTGTGCTGAGAGATGGCTGTGTGTGGGGGGGTGGGTGGGTAGGGGTGGGGTTACTCTATTAGCAGAAATGTGGTGGGTACGCACCCAGGTTCATGATTTGGACACGTGTGAAAACAGAGCTGGGACTATGCCAGTGGGGGAAACATATTCTGCAGGAGGTGGTAACCAGAAAGCTTGGCTATCCAAAAGGATTCTGGGTATAACAACCCTAGAAAGCCAGCAGGTGACTGGTTTTCGTAACATTCAGCCCTTGCTTGCTAAACACCACACCCTCAAATCTGAAGTGTCAGCCCTTTTCTACCTATGGCATCTGGCCAGCAACAGGAAAGGCTACAGGACCTCAGAAGCTCTGTGGTGCTAAGGGTGAAGACTCCAGTCAGAGAATGTGCAATATCCTAGTGGTGGGGTTCTAAGAAACAAGTGGGCCTGCTCAACAGTCACCAACCCTTGGGAATGGCTGCATGCGGGAGATAAGGGGTGCAGGTGGCTTGGGCGCTGTCACTGCCCACCAGGAAGTTGAGGCCTCTTCTTTCATCTGAAGTGGCCATAGGCATCAGAGAAGGGCACGGCTGCACAGTGAGAACAGACTGTCAACCCTTCCCCACTGCATGCCAAATGCTCTCCCCAAACAGAAGGGTAGAAAGGGCCAGGGTCCTGAGGTTTGACTCTTCTAAGGCTCAAAATGGGTTTTCTTTCAGGATTGCTTGGCTTTGCTTATTTTCAGGATTCCAGTTCAGCCCAAGCCTCAACCCTCAGACAAACTGGGACAGGTTGGGGACTTTGATGTTGAGATCGCCAATGTTGATGTTCCGAGGGATCTCAGGCAGATTGATGTTTTTCACAGCAGACACAGCCCGGGCAGGGGCTGCTGAGAGGCCACCCTGGGTAGAAACGAGAGGCAGGTATGAGACAAATTCTCAGTGTCACCTGCTTACTACTTGAGAAAAGCAGGGGAAAGTAGCCTAGAAAAAGTCCAAACTGAGCACATGCAATCAGATTTTGATTTCTCCTCATTCCTCAAAGATAGGCAGACAAAGCAGTAAAGATAACGACAAAGGTACAGACAAAGCAGACTTTAGGTTAAAGGGGACTATGGTAAAGCAAACCTGTTGCCATTGAGTTGACTCCGACTCATAGCAACCCTGTAGAACAGAGTAGAACTGCCCCATAGGGTTTCCAAGGCTGTAATCTTTACAGAAGCAGACTGCCACATCTTTCTCCTGCAGAGCGGCTGGTGGATTCAA
>NW_004443945.1:3065687-3072709 GCF_000243295.1 Trichechus manatus latirostris
ATAGGGTTTCCAAGGCTGTAATCTTTACAGAAGCAGACTGCCACATCTTTCTCCTGCAGAGCGGCTGGTGGATTCAAACCGCTGACCTTTCAGTTAGCAGCTGAGTGCTTAGCCACTGCGCCACCAGGGCTGGTAGAGGGATCTAAACTCTGCACTCCTCCAAGACTATAAGCTCCCCAAGGGTGTGGGCTGTGTCTTACGCAGTTTTATAGCCCCAGCATCTAAGGGTGCCTGGCACATGATAGGTGCTCAACAAATGCTTGCTGAAAGAACCCGTGTCATATTAAGTATCAGGGCACTTTTCCGGTTAAGAAACAAATCAGAGCAAAACAAAACCAAAAAAACCCCCTTTTCTCAAAACTGAAGACTTACAGACAAGTACAAAGCCACAGAGAAATTTTTAAAAGGAAAAGGAATGTCACAGCTCTAGGGCAACTGTTGGTCAACTAATAATGTGAAATGGGAAACAACTGGCTTTGGAAATGTCATGTGGCAACAAGATGGGAAGTGATGACACACAGGAGGTAGAGTGCACCCACAGTCATGGAGGGACTGGTGACGGAACACAGCGCATACAGACGACTACGGTCAACTCCCACCCTCCAGGGTTGGGGCCAGTGTGTGCAAAGAAAGGGAGATGTTGACAAAGACTCTCAAAATCGTTATCCCCCTTACTGACTACTTTCAGGACACCAACTACAGTCCTACCCTCACCCAGGAAGTCTCTATTTTTCCTGGTTTCCAAATCCCTTGCCTCTGACTCACCTACTATTCCTGGAGGCTTCCCAGCCTGCATTTCTAAAAGAACTATAGCTGCCACGATAGCTGTGGTCTGGAAAAGCTTCTTCAGCAAGAATGCCAGTTGTCACAGAAAGAAATTTGTGGATTCGTAAGATTGAGTTCCATTACACAAAGTAACGAAGCTCTTGAAGATGTTCAGATAATTAAAGAGAGAATGTGTTGTGATATTTCTGCCATGTGTGGAGGTGAGTGCCTGTAATCTCTGCTCCCCCAAAAGACTGAGGAAGAAGATGGCAAGACCTCACAGGGGTGGGTTGGAATCAACTGTGAACATTCGTATCAAGCCCAGGACCATGTAGGGGTGGACTGGAGTTATTTAAACACCCAGCCCAAACTCTACTGTAGCTTTTTATAAGGCTAACTGGAAATAAGGAAATTGCTAACTCTGAGGTCTGAAAGATACCATGAGAAATGGTTGCTAGATCAGACTCATAGAGCACACAACTAGGAAACCACACTGGAATTGAAGAAGGGAATTTTGGGCCCCTTCAGGGAACATGTGGCTTTGAAACAGGGAATTATAAACCACAAACATGGGCCCTAACTCCCCAAACCAGAAGCTGTTTGCCTTTCTCTGCCATCTAGCTTTCCCATCCATGCTTCTACCCTGAAAGTTGGAGATTCCAAACCTCATTTCTACCTATTTAGTTTTTAGATCTGACCTTCAAATCAATCAGTTTTGATGAACTTGAAGAAAGAAGATAACTATAAAATGGTTCCCAAGTTTCCACAACAACACAAACCAACGTGTGTATACCTCCCTCCCTCTGCCTAGGTCTTTCTTTCACCAGCCAGGGCAAGAGTCCAGCTGCTTACTCACCTCAGATTTCTCCAGCCTGTTTTGAGCTTCAATCTGAGCCACGATTTCATTCATGTTTGTTTCCAACACCATCCCACCCATCACCACCTCCTGAAGGATATAGTGCACCTGGAGGGGAAGTAAAAATAAGAAGGGTCAGAGCACTTGGTGATGGTTAGGGCGCAGCCCAGAGGGAAACCTTGCGGCTTTCCTGCAGCAGCAGGGTCGTCAGGCATGACTTCAGGTCCTGATTTACCACCTCAAATGAGGCCACAAGGCATTTCTCCAACATCCTGGGCATATCACAACGAATCTCTCTCATCAACAGTGGTAGAGGTACCTGGTGACACTCAAGGAAGTGACATAGTGGCAGACAGCACAGGCTTGGAAGTCAGACAGACTGTGTTTAAATCCTGTCTCTACTATTTGTTAGTGCTTCAGCTTCCTTCCTGGATTGTGGTGAGGGCTAAAGGAGATAATGTGTGTGAAGCACCTAGCCTGGTACCTCACACCCACTGGGTTCTAAATAAGTAACTGATGGCTTTCATTACTCATACAGTCATTATCAACACTGACTGCCATTAAGTAAGTCCAGCTATCACAGCATAAGCCTTGTCCAAGAAGATGAATGGGAACGTCTCCCAGGGCTCTGCAAGCCAGATTCTCTAGCCTATTCCTCTGCACCTGTCCTTATCTCCTATCTACAGCTTAGGTAAGAATCAGCTTAGAATAAGCACTCATCCAAGCAGGAGGCTCACATCCAGCACTCGGGTTCCATCCAGCCAGTAGTTGCCTAAACAAAGCCGAATGCCAGTACTTTCCACTGCTGTGATGGTGTAAAGCTTATTTAACCACTGCCTCCTAAGGGCAGGAAAGCTACTATGGAAAGCCCTGGATGAATCAAGTCAGAGGTGCCCATTGGGTGGTACTTCATATTTCAAATCAAATCATATCAATGTAACCTTCAAGGTGTTTTTAGTCAAGCTGGGGAGACAGTAATATCACCTTGTATTGTTAACTAAGTGCCAAACTGGTGAAATAGTTCCACAGAAGGTCGGACGAGGGAGACAACACTGGCTGCAGAGACCAGAGATGGCTTTACAGAGGCAGTGGGAGGACTGAAGCTGAGCTCTGACATCAGAGAAAACAGGGAAAGGATTTCAGGTGGAAGGCACTGGAGGAAGCAATTCAGCTGGTGCGTGGACAGGTAAGAGGAACACCTTGTTCTGGCTGGAATGGAAGGTTTAAGCAAGAGAAAGACTAAATAAAAGGCTGAGAAGGTAGTTTGGGTCTAGAGCAGGGTTTCTCGACCTGGGCACTGCTGACATTTTGAGTCAGATAATTCTCTGTTGTTGGGGCTATCCTGTGCATTATAGCATGTTTAGCAGCATCCCTGACCTCTACCCACTCAACTGCAGTAGTACACTTCCAGCCGTGACAACCAAAAGTGTTTTTGCCCTGGTGGGGCAGAACGGTCCCCAGTTAAGAACTAAGTCTAGAGTCTAGCCTCTAAATGGTGGAGGATTTGAGGGCCAATTTACTCTGTAGTCAATGAAGAGCCAAGAAGTGAAAGATGTGTCTGTGTGTACGTGTGCTTGTGCATGTGTGTTTTTGATATGAAGTTCTCTGGCACATCAGTTTTCCATATTTTGCCCATAGTAAAGGGAGGGAATGCACCAATATCTCCGTTGACCTCAGGGAGGGAGTGAAATAAAGAAGGTGCATTCCTTTATATGTGCCCACACTGAGATTTACTTACCACTTTTCTGCCTACATACACATGCTCACAAAGTATCTTGAATTTTATATAAATTATTTCCTTAGCCATACGTGAATGAAGATTTATTGGTACCAGCCTCACATTTAGATAAATTTATGAAATGTTAAACAAGGCTGGTCTTATAACTATTCCCCAGAGAACTCCATTGTTTATATTTCCCCATCAAGAAATGAGTCTCTACCTCAGCACCCTTTCTTCATGGGGAAAAGTAGTACTGTTTAGTGTCTACTGTGTGCCAAGTACGTTATGTAAGTTACTTTCATTTTACAACATCCATGTAGGTAGGTAATGTAAGCTTCATTTTATATATGAGGACACTGACACATGGAAAAATCAATAAACTATCCTCATGTCCCATGTGTTGAGTCTAGGTCTGTCTGATTCCAGAGCTCATGCTCTCCCCTTTCCACCATGCTTCTTCAGAATCCCAAACTGTTTTCCAACCTAGTCATCCCTTGCCCCCATCCACAGAGAATCATTTTAAGACCTGCCTTTGATGTGTCAAACATCTTGTATGCATTATGTCATGCTTTATCCCCAAGGTTAGAACAACTCCAGTGCAGAGCAGGCAGTCGAATGAATGAAAGGCTTTCCATAAAAAAGAAAGCGTACTCCTTGGGCTTTAGGGGTTAAGATGGAGAAGGTGGTGCAGCAGAAGGCCTAATATACAGTATCATGAGGACCAGTGGTTGGTCAGTAGAAACAGTCAGTTAAGACTTCTGATTTGAATATTGCACATAGAGTCAGCATTTTCAAATACTATTCAACATGTGTTCCAAATGCAAAAAGGAGAAATAAATAGAAATGCAAGCTCCATTTTTTGACAAAACTAGAAGATAACCAAAATCTCAGACCCAAAAACAAGTGGAGGAGCTATCAAAAGTAGGGACTCCCTATAAAAAGTTGAACTGGCAAAAGTTGTGTGATAGATACATTTACAACAACAACAACAACAAAAGAGTAGCTGCTGAGGCTGCTTACGTGTGACCAAAACACTTCATGGGATTTGGTTCCTTGGTTTGGAGATTTAGGGTCATAGTTCCATGGGACATCCCAGTTAATTGGCCTAATAGCGTGTTTAGTGCTTCTGTTCTACCTCCTAGTTCTTTGCGTAGTGCCTGGGGTCTTAAAAGCTTCCAATCGGTCATCTAAGGCACAATAGTTAGTCTCTATTCACCTGGAGCAACAGGGGAAGAAGCAGAGTCAGGAACAGGAGGGGGATATGGAATGTGTGGCTAATTGCCTCCGTGAACATTTGCCTCCTTTGCCATGAGAGCAGAAGAACTGGATGATGTCCGGCTACCATTACTGAACATTTTAATCAAACATTCCATAGAAGCAGAGGCGGGGGGGCCAAGATGGTGGAGTAGTCAGATGCTTCCGGTGGTCTCTCTTATAATAAAGACCCAAAAAAACAAGTGAATCTATTATATATGACAATCTAGGAGCCCTGAACATCAAAGGTAAAGTTGAGGAATCAGATTGAGCGCAGAGGGAGGGAGAGATGGTTCAGAAGCAGTGAGGAGCTGCCAGACCTGACCCGGCGGGAGCCAGAGCCCTTCAGGCCAGATCAGCTTGTGGTGCACGGTGAGGCAAGCAGCAGCGCTCGGGAGGCATTTTCCACACTGGGAGAGACCCAGCGGCAGAGAGTCCACTTGGCCACCCAGAACCAGTGAGAAGCAGCCCTCTTTCGGCAAAAGATAAGTACGTGAGTCTGGCCTATTACGCGCATCAAAAATAGCCCCCTTCGGGAAAAACCTCTCTCTCATTTACTTCCCTGCTCTCTGCTCTGCACTGGGCCCAGGATGGCTTCAGCAACTGCCAAGTCCCCTGGGCTGGAAGTAGGACCCATCAGGCGACCTGCGCCATTCTCCCAGCCTTCTAGAGGGAACAAATGGGAACAAATAAACAGCCGGCTCCCCTAAGCCAGGAACTCTGGGTAGGCACAGCTCCTTTGCCTAGGCACAGGCATAAGGGGTCCACAGACTTTGAGTGCCTTTCCCCCTGTAGAGAGTTGTGTGGGCCTATTTCAACAGGATAGGCCCTCATTATCACACTACAACAGGGTATATATCTGAAGTCTAACTTCAACTGTTTCAGCTGTGACGTGGCAGGTTCGTGACATTTGACACTGCTCTGCCCATTAAGCAGGGTCTTCACCTACCCACATCAGGGGCTTGAGGACTAGTGGTTCCACCCATGCCACCTAGCCACCTGCGACAGGGGCCCAAGAAAAACTGGTGCCCCCTAGTCCTTAGAGTCAACAGCACTGGGTGCTCATAATCTGGCTGCAAAACCCACCCATCTACGCACTCTAGGGAACGGGGATATGCTTTCCTCCCGGACACTGCCTTGCTCAGTGTGTGACCCCCTGCTGCAGCCAGATGCCTGTCTATATCAATCACTCATAGCTGTCTAGGGCTGTAGGTGACAGCCTGCACCACACACTTAGTGGCCAACTACCTGGACACCTGAGCTGAATCCATATAGGAGTGGGCGGGCTCCTGAGCTCACATACTTAGTGGCAAGTCTGGCCACCTGGTGGCTAGACTTTGGTGCTTCAGGGGCACCGGTGATCAGGCTAGTTAACACAAGCAGCCTATTTGGGCATATCAAAACAAAACAAAACAAGAAGCTAGGACACAGTAAGCAAACATAAAATGAATAAATATAATAACTTATTGATGGCTCTGAGATAACAGTCAATATCAAATCACACAGACAGACCATGATGGCTTCAGCAAGCTCCTCAAAAAAATCAAGAAATTTTCTGGAGGTAGATAATTTCTTGGAATTACCAGAGGCAGAATACAAAACATTAATATACAGTACTCTTCAAGAGACCAGGAAGGAAATGAGGCAAAACACAGTCCAAGCAATAGAGAAACTTAAGAAGATTAGAGAAGAGCATAATGACGACTTTAACAGGCTGCAAGAATCCACAGAGAGACAGCAATCAGAAATCCAGAAGATTAACAATAAAATTTCAGATTAGATAACTCAACAGAAAGTCATAGGAGCAGACTTGAGGCAATGGAAGTCAGAATTAGTGAGATTGAAGATAAAGCACCTGACACCAATATATTTAAGGAAAAATCAGATAAAATGATTTAAAAAAATGAAGAAACCCTAAGAATTATGTGGGACTCTATCAAGAGGAATAACCTACAAGTGACTGGAGTACCAGAAGGCGGAGGCGGGGGGGAATAGAAAATACAGAGAGAATTGTTGGCAGAAAACTTCCCTGATATCGTGAAAGATGAGAAGATATCTATCCAAGATGCTCATCAAACCCCACATAGGGTAGATCCCAAAAGAAAATCACCAAGACATATATAATCAAACCTGCCAAAACCAAAGATAAAGACAGAATATGCCAGGGATAAACGAAAAGTCATCTACAAAGGACAGTCAGTAAGACTAAGCTTGGACTACTCAACAGAAACCATGAGGGCAAGAAGGCAATGGGATGACATATATGAAGCCTTGAAGGAAAAAAAATTGCCACCCAAGAATTGTATATCCAGCAAAACTGTCTCTCAAATGTGATGGTGAAATTAGGCCATTTCCAGATAAACAGAAGTTTAGGGAATTTGCAAAAACCAAACCAAAATTACAAGAAATACTAAAGGGAGTCCTCTG
>NW_004443945.1:3075000-3076160 GCF_000243295.1 Trichechus manatus latirostris
ATCCTAAATGGAGAGAGTTTGACAGCATTCCTCTTGAGAACCAGACAAGGATGCCCTGTATCATCACTCTTATTCAGCACTGTGCTGGAGGTCCTAGCCAGAGCAATTAGGCTAGAAAAGAAATAAAGGGTATGCAGATTGGTAGGGAAGAAGTCAAAGTATCTCTGTTTGCAGGTAATATGGTCTTATACACAGAAAACCCCAAAAAATCCACAAGAAAACTACTGGAACTAACAGAAGATTTCGGCAAAGTATCAGGAATACAAGATAAACATAGAAAAATCAGTTGGATTCCTTTACACCGACAAAGAGAATCTCAAAGAGGAAATCACCAAATCAATACCACTTACAATAGCCCCCAAGAAGATAAAATATTTAGGAAAAAAATCTAACCAGAGACGTAAAAGACCCATACAAAGAAAACTAAAGACACTACTGCAAGAAACCAAAAGAGACCTGCATAAGTGGAAGAACATACTTTGCTCATGGATAGGAAGACTCAACATTGTGAAAATGTCAATTCTACCCAAAGCAATCTACACATAGAGTGCAATTCCGATCCAAATTCCAATGGCATTTTTTAATGAGATGGAGACACAAATCACCAACTTCATATGGAAAGGGAAAAGGCCCCGAATTAGTGAAGCATTACTCAAGTAGAACAACAAAGCGGGAGGCCTCACACTACCTGATTTTAGAAATTATTATACCACCACGGTAGTCAAAACAGCCTGGTACTGGTACAACAACAGATGCATAGACCAATGGAACAGAATTGGAATCCAGACATAAATTCATCCATCGATGAGCAGCTGGTATTTGACAAAGGCCCAAAATCCCTTAATTGGGGAAAAGACAGTCTCTTTAACAATGGCGCTGGCATAACTGGATATTCATCTGCAAAAAACTGAAATAAGACCCGTACCTCACACCATGCACAAAAACAATGGATGAAAGACCCAAATTTAACATCAAAAATGATAAAGATCATGGAAGAAAAAATAGGGACAATGCTAGAAACCCTAATACATGGCATAAACACAATACAAACCACAAGTAACAATGTACAAACACCAGAAGAAAAACTATATAACTGGGAGCTCCTAAAACTCAAACACTTATGCTCATCAAAAGACTTCACCAAAAGAGTCAAAAGACAG
>NW_004443945.1:3077819-3108371 GCF_000243295.1 Trichechus manatus latirostris
AAAAAAAAAAAAAAAGATTCCATAGAAGAATTCTGATCAAAAGAAGGAAAATGAAGAACAGAATTTCAAATTCTCATGGACTCTAGACTTTCTGAAGCCAGGGAAGGGGATGAACCCCTGAAACTATTGCCCTGAGATAATCTTTAAACCTTAAACCAAAAATATCCCCTGAAGTCATCTTAAAACCCAACAATCCTTTAGCTTAATTAGTAAAAAAAGTCTGCCTTAGGCATTGTGCTTTTTTAAGAACTATCTGTATGGGATCAAACTGACAACAGCAACTTGAAAGATCAGATAGGAACCTTATGGGGCAGTCAGTTTATATTAATGATGGAGGAAGAACTCAGAAAAGACGGGTGAGAATGGTTGCACAACTCAAAGAACATAATCAATGTCACTGAACTGTACATGTAGAAACTGTTGAACTGGTGTATGTTTTGCTGTCTATATTCTCAACAATGAAATAAATTTTGGGAAAAAAAAAAAAAGCAGATGGCTCAAGGAAGGACGCCTTTCCTTCACAGAAGTAAAAGAAGAAAGGGTGCTACAGAGAGAGGACAAAGGAGCTGTACTTCTCAGTAAGAACTGCAAAAATGTACTTCCCACAGGTGAAGGACACACCCTCTAGTACCAAACAAGTTCCTTGTTTTTGGAAGGCAGGCACTTTCCTGGACCTGGAGTTGGGGCTAATCGAGGAGCCACAAAAATAAGCTATATTTGTATGATATAGTTGGTGTCTGTGTGCAGACAGCCTCTGCACTGAAGAAAATCTCACAGATGCCCACCTCCATTGTCTGGGTAGAAATAAAGGCTAAGTGAGTTCACACAGAACCCTAAATTATGACAATTGCAGCCCCCAAGAATGCAGCCCAGGTGCCTCCCCCAAACAAGTATTCTGCTAACAGCTGGTCCTTGGAAAATTCACCTATTAAAAGATGAGTTATAAAAATGAAATCAGCACAGAATCTATATAAAAATATGAGAAAAAATTAGGACAGAAACAGGAAGACCAAATGGCAGACTTAACACCACACACTGCAAAGTTGCTGCCATGGGGCAGATAAAATTGTAATAAATTTTGCAAAATTAAAAAAAAAATTAATGAAACAGTTGTCTCTACGAAGCAAGAGCTCAAAGGAGAAATACAAGAGCTAATGGGAGAGGTGAGAAGATAGCAAGAAGAGATCTATACCAGCAGAGATCAGGATCGAAGAGGAAGAAAAAAAGGAAACTGTTACAGAAATGAAGGTGTAACTGGACAGTGCAAAAGGGAGAAGAGAGACTTTTAAAAACAGAGTAAGGAACAAAGAGTAGAGAAATGAAAAAAAAAAGCAAGTAAAATTAAATGGAAATGGAGCATTAAAAAGATTAGAGAGAAAATGAGACTTAGAGAAGACAGCAAACGAGATGTAATGTGCATAAAAAGGAACTCTAACAATGGAATAGAATATGGAAAATTAGTTCCTAAAGATTACATCAAGATATAATTTAAGAATGTTCCTGAAATAAAAGAGGACTATGATCTACATACTAAAAGGGCACATTGTATCCCAGAGAAAACTGACCCAGAACAGTTAGCATCAAGATCTACCTTGTAGGTAAAGTTTCTGGATTTCTGCAACCAGGCAAAAAAAAATCAAACACTTTAAAGAAGGATAAAATCTTGAAATTTTCCACTTAAGTAACATTTAATATTAGCAGGAAAAAAACCAACACCTACAAAATTCTCAAGGAGACAAAGTGTGACCCAAGGATTTTATACTCTGTCAATTGTTAATCAAGAATAATAGGATAGGGAATATTGTTCCTATGAGTCTTTCCGGAGGAATCTACAAAAGGAAGAACTTCTGCCAACCAAGGGATAACTGGAAAAAATACGGCAAAAAGAAGAATGAAAGACTGGTGGTGGACACTGAATCTACTTAACTGGAGGATTAAGACTAAAGTGCGATTAGGGTGACCACAGAACTTCAGTGCTACATACCTTGAAAATGTGGAAATACTACAGCTAATAAAACTTAGGAAGGGAAGGGGGAAAGGAGGAGGGATGTAGAATAAGAAATCAGCACATTTCCTTATCCTCAATAACTGAGACCCAACGGATGTCATTTAAAAACAACAACTCAAGTAATAAAGACACGCTTACTACAACTTTTTTCCCAATGTCCAAACCTACCGTGATTTGCTATAAACAAAATTTTGCAAGCCACCAAACTTTTGATGTAAGAGTCAACAAGACCTTTTCTGATGATTAGAGTCTGATGTCATTTTTTTTGCATAAAAGTCACCCAGAATGCATCACCTACAATTTCCAGTTTCCCTAAATCAGAGGGAAAACTCAGACCCTTATCATGCGGTAAGTACAGAATCCTTCTAAACTTTTAGGATCCCCCATTCCCAGTTTTACATATATATATCTTGCCCAAACCTAATTCAACTTCATTTCACTTTGTAAGTAACTTGCCTTTCTAAAGCCTTCAACTTAGTTTTCAAAGAAACAGCAACTCTCTTCTCTCACTCACTGTTTTATCTGTATTCTGTTTAATTAAATTACAAATTACAATACCAGTATAACTGGCATAAACAGGTCTGAAAACATCACAACTGATCCCTGGTAAGAATAATGACTTAACTGGTGTGAATGAGCAAAGCATGGGCAACTAGGGATCAGTTTACTAGCTGCCATGTTAATCTGATAAGTCTTCTCAGTGATGCCACTGTGCTTAGAATATGTTTCTACTGATGCACTTAATTCAGTGTACCGTTATATTTGTTTACTTGTCTGTATCTTCTCCTTGGCCATAATTTCTTGAGGGCAAGTTCTGTGTCTTAATTCATCTCTGGGTCCCCAGTGCCTAGCACTGTGCTTGGTAGACAGCAGTACTTCATAAACACTGGCTGAATGAATGAAAGAGGCTTGCCTAGAGCAACAGAGGAAGAAAGACAGTCAGGAATAGGAGGAGGGAATGGAATGTGTGGCTTAACTGCCTCCATGAACAACTGCCCCCTTTGTCATGAGACCACAAGAACTGGATGGTACCTGGCTATCATTACTGAACATTTTGATCAAAGATTCTACAGAAGAATCCTGATCAAAAGGCAGTGAGGGGGACGCAGAGCAAAGTTTCAAATTCTCATGGACTTTGACTCCAGACTTTCTGGAGCCATGGAGGCTGGATGAAACCCTGAAACTACTGCCCTGAGATAATCTCTAAATCTTAAACGAAAAACATCCCCTGAAGTCTTTTTAAAACCAAACAACAGTTTAGCTTAACTAATAAAGAATATCTGCCGTAAGCACTGAGCTCTTTTAAGATCTATCTATATAGGATCAAACTGACAACAGCAATTTGAAAGATTAGCTAGGAAACTTAGGGGACAGTAACTTTATGATAATGGGGGAGGAATAACTCAGAAAAAAAGGGTGACAATGGTTGCACAGCTTGAAGAATGTAATCAATATCACTGAATTGTACATGCAGGAACTGTTGAATTTGTGTATGTTTTACTGGGTACAGTCTCAACAACACCAAAAAATTTAAAAACAGAAAGAAAGAGGCTCACCTGGTTCAAAAGTTCTGATACTTTGGAGACACAGGCTTGTCTTTTGAGGTAGTGTGGCCTCCCATTCTGGCACCAAGAAAAGCACTCTACTGCCTGGGACACATAATTAACCTCTACAAATAAAAGTTGACTAAAATGAGCCTGACGGTTTCATGTTAGGACTGACAGAATCTAAGAGGGAAAATAAAAGTGTCACTTCAAGGATACAGGTGTACGCCTCAGGGACTTAGCTCTGGAACTGTTAGAGGTGGAGACAAGTCATTTCAACAACCCTCTCCAAGGACAGAGGATTTCAGGAACTTCAAGGGTTCCAGCCTTGGTTATGTTTCTTACTAAAGTCAAAGACAGTTCTGAGCCCAGGCCAACAGAGACCATCATTAAAAACAAACTGATTTGGAGCCTGAAGATAATAAATAAGAAGGCATAAGCAAGACATTACTGTTTCCTCTAGTGAAAACAAGCAGTCTCCAAACCTTAAATTCGCCATGTTCCAAGAGTTTATTTTAAGTATTAAGCTTATAATTGATTTTTCCATAGATACAATTAATAAAGTCCTCAGGCTAGCAGCTCACAAAAGCTGACTAAATCCATAATGCTACCATATTTGGTACCACAGAGCACCCTTGCAGCTACACCTAAGCACCATGAATGATACCGTTTTTGTAGTAAAATGCATTTGCAGTTCTATATGGAGATGGCAGGAACCCATTTAGCAGAACTCCATGGGCAGCAGAGAGGGTAGATAAGACACAAGTGGCAAGTAAACACACAAAACACCCTATCATACCCATAGAATCCTCTAGTCTAGAGGAGAACAGAGACCTGTTGCATCACAAAAAACAAGGACTCACACTCCCACTGCTTATTCATATTTATACTCACTGTTAAAATAACTGTGTTAGCACACAGAACACACACACACCGACACTAACCAAATACAAAAGAGCACGGTCACTGTGCTTGTACTGAAGCATGAGGATGCCAATATTTCAACACTCAAGCTTAAAAAAGAATTATTAATTACTAACAAGAGATTTAGTCTACTATGGAAAATGCTGTGCTGATAACTTTTTCCACCCCTTTATGGCTTGGGTGTTTCATTAGTTCCTATCAAAGGCCTTCAGACAATAAGCGGGAAGAGATTCTTGCAGGATGGGGTATTAACTCCTTGTCTGTGCTAGAGGGTGTGGTGGCTCTTAACAGACCGAAGGTGGGAGGACATGTGAGTGGACTCAGCACTGATAAGTGAAGAAAAAATCATTTGAGAGTAACCTTGGCCCAGAGTCAGTCTCTAGTTCCCTTATTATTCATTTGAGAAAGAAATGAAAAGGAGAAGAGGGTATAAAAACTCCTCCCAGAGACCTTGTATACATGTCTTCTTCTCTCTTACTCCCACTTTCATTCCGAAGTTCAATATTTTAGCAGTGTCTTATGACACACTAAGTACTGCCTGTCCTCACTCCCTGTGGCTTGTCTTTTAACTTTCTTGCCTAAAGAATGAACATATGGTAATCAGATTCAACAACTGTCGGTTGAGTGTCTTTGTAGGTATAACTGCAACACACAATATGGAGCACATAAACAAACACCAAGCATACTTGGTTCCACTGAGAAGCTAACTTTCTAGCCAGGGAGACAAAATAATGCATGAAAGGGTTAAACATTAAATCACTATTAAACTACTTTAATGGAAGCCTTCAAAAGTGTATAAGGACACTCTCATGACTTCTAAAACAGACATTCTGAATATGATTTAGCCTTTTGTATTGGCACTCACTGTTAATATTAGTTAATGGATAGTGCTACAATGCAGAGATGCCCTCACGAATTCTTAGGCACACAGGGTTGTCTGGTCCTAAGCAGCTCTGCTAAATAAAGCAGGCTAAGAAAGCAATTTGCTTTGTGTAGTTCTATTTTTTTCTTTGAACAACAAATGAATCTAGTGGACTGTCACCTTAGTGAGATGGAAACCATATATAGTCAAAAATCCCTTAAATTATCTATGCTGTTCAGAACAGTGCTGTCTCAAAGGGCTACTAAGTTCAACCTGGCTAAATTTTCCTTCGGCAATGAACAGATCACTTTCTTTTTTTTTCTCTTCTTCTTCTTCAGCTGAGCACCAGATGAAGTAGCTGGCTTGTTTAGGGACCATGCAGATTAAAAAATGTGTGTTATATCTTTAAGCTTTAGTAGCACTCTAAGATGCTTCTGAGAGGCACATGAGAGCAGACACAAAGAGGAGCAGATCTGAATCTTCCATCTCATACTCAATCCAGGCATACACTGAGTAGAACTGTGGGCAGAATTACTTTGTATTTAGAATTTCTATTCTCATTCTTTTCGCAAAATGCTGGTTAGAGTCAAATTTGTGTAAGTGAGATGTGTGTATGTGACCCCACTGGATCTATGGTATGCAAGGCAATGTGTTAGGTTCAAGGCATCTATCATTTTCACCAAAGTATGTGATCTCTAACAACGTCTACTTTCAATTATGCTTAGTATCATAAAACGTTACAAGCAGGAAGGAGGAAATAAAGGTAAGATCTGGATCCTGTCCTAAAGGGTTTAGAATCAAGTAAAGAAAATAAAACATATTCAGGATTAACCATAATCAAAGGAAGACTGGAATAAGTACTATGAGCCGACTACAAAATGTTATGGAAGATCAGAGTAGGGCAGGCCCAAACTAACTGGTGATTGGAGGAGAAGGCATCCAGACATAGGGATGGCAAATTGTCCAGCAACTCAAAAATGATTCTTCATGTGCTACTAATTGTTCTTCTTTTTTTAAATAAAGGGATTATTCATTCATTGGCTTCATGTTTCATACTCTTGAGGTCCTGAGGTACAGCTGACCATGACAAAGTGTTCTCATTGTGTAAGTACTTCCCTATACTTCCTTTCTTTTAACTTGAAAAAAAAAAAATTACTGATGAAGATCAAAGATTACAGCCTTCAGTATGGATTATACTTCAACATAAAGAAAACAAAAATCCTCATGACTGGACCAATAAGCAACATCATGATAAACAGATAAAATATTGAAGTTGTCAAGGATTTCATTTTACTTGGATCCACAATCAACGCCCATGGAAGCAGCAGTCAAGAAATCAAACGTATTGCTCTGGGCAAGTATGACGCAAAAAACCTCTTTAAAGTGTTAAAAAGCAAATCTGTCACTTTGAGGACTATGATGCGCCTGACCCAAGCCATGGTACTTTCAATCACCTCAAATGCATGTGAAAGTTGGACAATGAATAAGAAGACCGAAGAAAAATGGATGCATTTGAATTATGGTGTTGGTGAAGAATACTGAATATACCATGGAATGTCAGAAGAACGGACAAAACTGTCTTGGAAGAAGTACAGCCAAAATGCTCCTTAGAAGTGAGGATGGTGAGACTTCATCTCACTTACTTTGGATATGTCATCAGGAGGCACCAGTCCCTGGAGAAGGACATTATGCTTAGAAAAGTAGAGGGTCAGCAAAAAATAGGAAGACCCTCAATGAGACAGACTGACACAGTGGCTCTAACAATGAGCTCAAACAGCAATGATTGTTAGGATGGCACAGGACCGGGCAGTGTTTCTTTCTGTTGCACATAGGGTCACTGTGAGTCAGAATCAACTCAATGGCACCTAACAACGACATTAAAAGTCAGAGTTCTCTATCAAGTATTTTTTAAAAATGACCTAAAAGGACTTTTTTAAGTCTTCTGTTTCATCTTCCCTCATTTCTGCCTGTTTCCAATACATTCTCAAATGCTAAGCACGGATCCAGGGCTTGTTCTCTTGAATTTTATCCTTTTCCTATTCCTTAGCTGTTAACAAAACATGACCCAAACACACTTCCTTCCATGTTTAGGATACTAAAGCAGGAGAGGACAGTGTGGGACAGTGATGGAGAATGCAGGCTCCAGAATCAGAGAACCCAGGGTCTGAATTCTGGCTCTGCCATAGGAGAAACTGAGATTTCATATCTCTAAACCCCAGTTTCTTTATCTGTAAAATGGGGAGAACTGTAGTTCTTACCTCTCAGGTCTATTCTAAGGATAAAGAAGAAAGATAATAAGGGAAATAAATAAAACACTGAATATAAAGCATTTAGCTAAGTACTTGATAAATGCTACTTACTACTGTAATTATAATCAGAGACCATCTTCCCAACCTCCTTTCCAATGCAGGAATCCATTTTTGGCTCTGATGACAGAGTAGATCCTTCACCTGGGCGAGCAAGCTCACCACTGTTGAGCAGCAGTGACTGTTAGAAAGTTCTTAACTGTATTGAGTTACAATGTGTATCTAACCATTCCCATCCTTTGGAGCAACAAAGAATTTGTCCCTGCCTTCTACGCTAGGATTCTGCCTCTCTGCCTAAGATAACCAAATGGCAGGCAGTCTGACAAGTGAAGCACAACTTATTTGACCATCAATAAAAAAGTCCACATTGTGGGGTTTGCCACCAGTGTCACAAAAAATTGTGCATATAAATTGTTGAATAAGAAACTAATTTGCTCTGAAAACTTTCATCTAATGCACAAATAAAAAGAAAAGAAAAATGTCCAAATGCCAAACCTAGATCCTCAAACCTGTTTCTAAGGAGATAATTGCCGTTCCCCAGTTCCTTGTTTCTTTTAAAGCCCTGGGTCCTGCTCCACCCTCGCTAGCCTTTACATGCCAGGTCAAAAACCTACAAAGCTATAACATCCCTAAAGACAAGTTATACAAATAGTTCAGTGTTGCAAGAGCACAAAGGTCAAAGCAGGAAATGGCAAGAGGTGAGGCATGAGAGATAGGCTGGGAGAGATCATGTGGATCTTTGCATGCCATATCAAGGGACCTCAGTTTTAACCTTTTGGCAGTGGTCACCGATCTTTTTTCTTCCTCAGGATAATTTACTTACATAACACAATTCCCTCAGTCACTCAGTGTCATTTAGCATTCATAAGAGTTTCAAGGACAGCAAGGGGAAGAAAGGCATGAGGTATGTCCTCCTGTTCCTTAAGAATCACTGCAGTGGGGGATATGCAGCCACTGAGTAATTTAAACAAGAAAGTCAGGCAGTCAAAAACACATTTTTAATATGTCATTAGGCAGGTTTGTAAAGAATACACACTTGAGGGGGTAAAAGTGGAGGCAGAGAGACCAGTAGGAAAAAAATAAGACAAGTTCACCGTTTAGCGAGCTAAGTAATTACTAACTCCAATCCTCAAAATAACTGAACAGTAGATGTTACTGTATTTCATCCAGTCCAAAAGACCACTGGTTGTAAAATATACCACTATTTTATGTACCACTAAAAAAGAAAAACATTGCCAATAAAACTATGACATGCCATTGGCTGTAAGACAAATCTTGATTTGAAATGTTAAATATTACCAAAAAATGAGTCTAAGAATGTGGTATCATCCCTGCTTTACAACTGAAGAAAGGGTGAGGCACAAAAAAGTCTTTAAGAGGGTTGCCTAAATCACAGCTAGAACCTGATGAAGCCAGAAGCCCACAAAGCCACATCACACAGATTCACAGAACTTGGAGGAACACAGGGATCCTCCTGAGCCACTCAGCGATTATAGCCCCAAGGGAGCAAAGGAAAAGCTGACAGAGTCCCACCCTGAATCTAGTGAGTATCATAGGTTGTAACCCTTAAAATTCAAGGTCTACTTAGAATATAGCTTTTGAAAACAGGCCTCTAGCTGTGCTAATCAGTTATGATAGATGAAAGTACTTTGAAAATTAAAAAAAAAAAACACTGAATTAGGCATTATTTACCAACTAATCAACTATTTTTGAATGCCTTGTACTGTCTGGATAACCAACAAAATATTACATACTGACACACTATTCCAAAGGAGTTTATAATCTACCTGAGACAATTAAAGAACTAAAAACATCAGCATACAATCAAGAAGACAGATAGTCTGGAGAACTACAACACTACAGTTCAGAGGAGCCTTCATCAAAGGTAAGACTTCAGTTGTGCCTTGAAGTCTGGAAAGTTTGACAGGGGGAAGTGAGGGCATTTCAGGGTGCAGAAGCAGGATGAGCAAAGGCAAACATGTGGGAACTGGCATGCTATACATGGAAGACAAGTCTGATGGGCATGAGGGGTCTATGTTCCAGAGCAGAGACAGCCTAAGGGCTGAAAGGGCCCATATTCCGGAGATTCTTGGAGGCCAGAATGAAGAAATGTGGTTTTATATGGAAGATTAGACCACTGTAGGGGAGGCTGAGGGAAAGGCTGGAGATAGCTGCTGCAGTAATCTAGAGCTGATGAGTTATATGCCTGGATTCAGGTTATGGGAAGAAAAACAAAAGAAAAGGAAGAGCTGGACTTGAAGGAATACTGAAAGAAGTGATACCATCTGGTGACCGCTTGGAAATAGAAAGTAAAGTAGGCATTCCTGACATCTCATGTCTTGAAGATGATACCACTGACAGAAACAGGAAAGGTGAGAAGAGAAGATGGGTGAGGGGGTAAGTGGGTGAAGGAGTAGGTAGGAAAGAAGGTGTAGTAGGGAGGAGAAAGTGGGTACACTAAGTTTGAAGTGATGGCAGGTCATCCAGAAGAAGAGGTGCTGTATACTCCTGGAAACACAGGCCTTTAGCTTGGGTGAGAATAAGGTGTAGATTTATGACCCATCTATATCAAAGTGGATGAGTACTCAAGGGTGAATGCATAAAGAGAAGAGGAAGCAGGGTGCCAGAGACAGAGCTGTGAGGAATGTGTCTGTTTCCCCTACTCACTCTGTAGGAAGGAAAAGGGAGCAGCAGTCTTAAAGCCCAAGGTGTCCGTCCCAGTTAGCAGGGAATCTTCCATTTCTTCCCTGAGGCTTCTATAACCAAAATTAAACATAATACTTATGGGGTAAATTAAGATATGTGGATTCTTAAGCTCTAAAGGGAGGCATTTATGTAGTGATTGGGGGAAAAAAAAAAAAAGTGTGCAAAGGCTCCACGCTTTTTCAGTATGACTTCGCTTCAGTAAGCTATCAGTAGTTAAACCACAGAATGGGCCTGGGTATCCCTCTGCCATAACCTGTTGAAAATGCCTCATGGTACAGACCTGGCTGACTTCAGAAACAGATTCAACAACCTGTTCTCTGCAGAATGTGAACCTTAATTCTTGAGGTCATAAGCGGATAGGTCACAAAGATTTAACAGTGACCAAAATGTAAATGTAGTGTACTGCCTTCATCGAGCACACAGATCTATCTGCTTTCAGACTTAAAAATGTGTCCTCAGGCACACCCTGGGCCATTATCTTTACTGTGTACATACTCCCTTGGCCCTTCTCACTTGGGGTCCTGTAAATTAATCACCACAGTTTCCAGGCTAGGAAGAAGGGACAATTTGTAGGCAATTTTTCTGGCTGCAAACTCAGACTTTGCCTTAGGGCAGCAGAAAGAGATTTAACTATAAGCAATAAAGCTTACAGAGAGAGAGGGCTGCCCATACTCTTCACTGCAGTTGGCCTAAAAAACCCAGGGAGATAAGGAGGCAATACATGCACATGGTACACAATTTGTGATGAGTTAATTTCTCCTCACACTATTGTCCCCACAATCAACTAGCTGGCCAGAGGCAGTGACTCTTGTCAGTTTCTTCTGTTATCAGAAGAAAAAAAATATAGAAATTTTTATACACACATAAACATATGTATAAATATTTCTTTTGTTCCCTACAGAAACAGTAGTACACTATACACACTGTTCTGAACCTTGTTTTTTCACTTTCCAATATATCTTGGAAATCTTTCTAAATCAGTACACAGAGCTCCTTCTTATTCATTTTAATGGTTTTCCCCTGGCTTCTTTATTTTGTGAATGGTACCAGAATTCTTCCAGTTATCCACTCACCGAAGAGTAGAAAGCAACATTCTTACAGTGAGCTATTAGGACCTATCTGATCCTACTTCATCTCCTTTTACTTCCCACCTTGCTCACTGCCATCCAGCCATACTGGCTTCCCTGCTGTTCCTCAAACGTATCAAACAGTCTCTTGCCTCAAGGTCTTTGTACTTGCTGTTCCATCTGCCTGGAATGTTCTTCTCTAGAGAGCCACATATCCTGCTTTTCTAACTTCCTTCAGGTTTCTGCTCAAATGTCATCTTACCAGAGAGCCTGATGTCCATATATAAAATATCAAGTGATACTGCTTTATTTTCTCCCCTGGGCTTACCACCACTTAACATACATTCATTTTGTTTCCCCCTATTAGATGTAAGCTTCATGAAGACAGGAATGTTTTAATAACTATCTCCCCAGCACCTAGTATAGTAGATGAATAGATGAATTCAATAAATATTTACTGAGTAACTAGTATGTGTCAGGCATTACGTTAATAATGGGAAATACAGTGGTGAATAAGACAGTCTGATCCTTACCTTCATAATACTATCTGGTGGGGAAAAGAAAACGAAATAATAAAATATTTATTACATATAGGCATTGTTCTAATTACTTTACATATATTTAATCTTCATATCTACCATGTAAACTAGGTGCTATCACTACTCCCTTTTCACATGAGGAACCTGAGGCACAAGTCATACAGTTCATAAATGGCAGAGCCAGCCATCAAAATAAGCAAAAACAATACACTGTGTTAAATGCAATGACCAAAGTTGCAGAGGGTGCTGGGGGAGCAAGACAAGCGTGCCTACGTCAGTCTATGAGCATGGAGGGGAGTGCCTGAAGGCCTTTTGAAGATCTACTTCCCTGAAGGGTGAGTCAGAATTGTCAATAGAAATGCAAGGGGCTGGAGATTCTGTTTTGGACATACACCAAAAAAATCTGTTGTTGTCGAGTTGATTCTGACTCATAGTGACCCTATATGACAGAGTAGAACTGCCCCATACGGATTCCAAGGAGTAGCTGGTAGATTCCAACTGCCGACATTTTGGTTAGCAGCCTGAGCTCTTAACCACTGTGCCACCAGGGCTCCGTTTTTGGACATAGTGAATTTAAAATGAAGTGAGTTTGGATGGCAATTTAGAAGTCACCATCAGATAGATAACTGAAGTCATGGGATTGTATGAGATTTCCTAAAAGGGAGTGTCTAAAAGAAAAGCGAAGAGGGACCAGTTAAGAGATGTGTAAGAAGCCCAGGTGAATGCTTATCATGGAAGCTAGGAACAAACACTGCTTTAAGAATGAAGTGTCACAACTGCTTGGTGAGAAGAGAGCTGTAAAGTGTTCATTGGATTTAGCAACAGAGAGGACAAGGCCTTCCACAATCTGATCACCACCTACTTCTTTAAACTTCCACTAATCTTAACTTAGGATAGTATCATTCTCTCCACAAGAGCATTTTGAAATGTATAAGGTAGGGCCCCAAAAACCCCATCAAATCAATTCTAACTCATAGCTGTCCTTTGAGTCAGAATTGACTCAACAGGAATGGGGTTTTTAGGGCCCTGCCTCATGTATTACTGGCATTTAATAGAGGAGGCCAGGGATGCTAAATACCAGCAACTCAATGAAAAATTACACTGCCCAAAATGTCGTAGTGCCTCCAGAGAGACCCTACGGCTAGCCAGAGGAGTTCATGCATAGTCCCAAATCCTTTGTGGCCCTCACCCCCAACATTCACATGTACCCCACCCTCATACTTTAAGCCTTTGTTTCTGTTTCTTCTCCTAGAATTCTGATTTTGGAAATGGAAGCTGACAAATTCTGTAATTATATTACAGACTGAATTATGCTCCCCAAAAATATCTGTTGTAAATCCTAACCTCTATACCTGTGATTAAAGTCCCCTTTGGAAATGGGTTTTCTTTGTTATGTTAATGAAACAGTATTATTGTAGGGTGTGTCTTGAGTCAATCTCTTCTGGGATACAGTAAGCCAGAACCCGTGTAAGGCAGAAAACTAACAGAGAAAGAAAACTCGTATTTTCTAGTAATAGAGTGATAGAAAATGCTAAGACTGCACTCTGTCAAAGGCGGAAAACTTGCAAGACCTGGAAAAACAAGGCAGTCCCATCAAGTTCCAGTTCTCACAGGTTTCACTGTATGAAAAGGACAGAGTAAGCAAGGAAGCAGAGATGGGGGAATACAGATGCCAAGCCACACGAAAACTACCAAGGAACCAACAAACAAGGACCATCCCCTCCAGAGCCAACAGAGAGAGAAAGCTTCCTCTAGAGCTGGTGCCCTGAATTCAGACTTTTAGTCTTCTAATCTGTGAGAAAATGAATTTCTGTTCTGTTAAGGCAACCCACTTGTGGTATTTCCATTATAGCAGCACTAGGTAACTAAGACACTATTATCTTATGCATGCTTTAAAATTGTCAAATTCTGTGGTTTAGCAGAAAGAACACGGGTTTTAAAGTTGCAGGCAATTTAGCCTAAGTTCAAGTTTCTTCATGTTACATAGGGATGATACCATCTACCTTATAAAAGATGACTGGGAACAAAGTACCTACAAAAATCTTGGCACCTGGCAGCTGCTTAATCAACATTAATTTCCCATTCCATGACTACCCTGCCCCTTGATTACTTTTCTACTCAGTAACTTATACGGCCCTCATTAATCTTCTAACTCTAATTGCTAGTGGTTTTCTCCCCAGCTATCTTGACACAGGGCAAATCACGGCTGTGATGCTTGGCCAGTCCTGTCTATGCTGTCATACTCAGCACATCTCAAGGGCATCACACAGGCCACAGCACTCAGTCAGTGCGCTGTCTGACAAGCTCCGTGATCTAGAACCCCAGACTCTCAGCTAAATGCTGCGGATGGGCCACCATCTACCCTGCCAACCTCCATATCACAGCCTAGCCTCAGAAATAGCTGTTTCTTCAAAGTCCCATTCTTCTTTCTCTAACTCTAATCAAACATCATTAAATAAAAGAGCTTGTGATTAGATACTGTATTATCCTGTACAAGTAATTTATATACATTTTAGTTTTATGAAATGCGATATGCAACATATATGTGACTAAGTGCAATGTTTGTGATCATTTCTATGAAAAATGGTGCAAGATCAGTGCTCCCTAATAACATTCCTACTGAAAAATTAATTCAACTTACAGCACCTGTTTGCTTACAGTACCTTTTGCTTACTCTAAAAGACCAAGAAATGTCTCTACGTGATCTTGTCTCTACATGACTCATCTTTCTAGTTGGACCTTGAGCTTCTTGAGGGCGGGGAATTTGTCTTTTACGTCTTTGTATCCCTGTAATACCTGGCACAATGTCCTTATAGTGAAAACTTTATAAATGTTTGTTATTTGTCTGATACTTAGAGGAAAAAAGACAAAAAACCAAAGTCAGAGAGCCAAAGTAAGGACAGATGATTTCAGAAAGCTCTATAAGCAGAGGCTCTGCCTCCTAGATATGCAAGTAAGTTGTTCCATTAGGAAATTTTAATTTCTTAAGTCACATTAAATTCATCTGGGAAGTATATAAGATAAATACAAAATATTTTGTTAGAGAAACTGAAAAGCTGCTCCACAAGATGCCTTTTCCTCAGATTCAATCATGTTTCTTTCTTATAAGAACATTTTCTATTTTTCTGATATTAAAATTTCTAGGTTCCTTCCTGTAACAATGATACTGAAGCACAGTATCATCTTTTCCTCTAAGAAAAGAAATGAAAAAACTGTGGTAGTCATCAGTAATATTCAAAAATAGTTCAGATTCTCCCCACTCTTGCACTTGGTAGGACTGCACTTTCCTAGCCCCTTACGTGTAGGCATGTGACTTGCTTTGACTAATGAAATGTGAGTACAACCGGGTATGTAAGAGCCAACACACAACTGTCCAGGTAAAAGCACATGCTGAGGAGGATTTCTGAGTGGATTCTTGAGTGACTACAGTGAGTGGAGACACCTTGCTAACCTACAATGGCACACAGCAAGAGAAAGAAATAAACCTTGTTGTACTCCACTGGGATTGGGAGCTATGCACTACCTAGCCTATCTTGACTGACGTGATGGTTAAGGTTGTGTCTCAACTTGGCTGGGCCATGATTCTCAGTGGTTTGGCAGTTATGTAATGATGTAATCATCCTCCATGATGTGATCTGATGTGATCAGCCAATTAGCTGTAAGGGGGGTTTTCTTGGGGGTGTGGCCTATATCCTATATACATATGGGCGTTCTGGCAAAGCTTGCTTGCTTGCTCTGGATCCTGCATTCAGCTCGTCATCATCTGACCTCCGGTTCTTGGGACTCGAGCCAGCTGCCTGCCATCTTACCTGCCGATCTGGGATTCGTCAGTCTCCGTACCCCATGAGCCAGTGGCCTGCCGTCTGACTTGCCAATCTTGGGTTGATCAGCCCCTGTAGCTGCATGAGTAAGAAGAAGCCTCCAGCCTGATGCCTGACCCATGGACTTGGGACTTGCTAGCCTCTACAACCACATGAGCCATTTCCTTGAGATAAATCTCTCTCTATATATATATATATATTATATATATATATGCTTCACTGGTTTTGCATCTCTAGAGAACCCAGTCTAAGATAACTGATAACAAACATCAAGCCTGGCAAAGGGTTCTCAGGGATCATACATTCTACTTCATACCTCAGACTAGGCCCATCCTCCTCTGCAGCATGAGGGATAACAGCAAGAACAGCAGAATCTCAATTCAAGTCTGCTAGGGCAGCTACAAATCAGCAACCAAAGTGATACACAACTTGTTTCATCTGTATCCTAAGTAATACCACTGGCAATAATTAGCTTTGATACTGATTACAATCTTGGCAAACACTAGATTATATTTAGGAGGCCAGATACCAAACAGATAGCTCTAATGGTCAAACTTTGCTGTTTTGTGTACACTGTTATCCTAATGCCCTCAACCAGTAATGAGGAAAGATTAAACAAACAAACCAAAAAGATCTCTGTAATTTCAAATGGCAGGCAATCAATAAGATTGTGCATTTGAGGCAGTGCAACGTTCAAGTAAAGAAAGTGAGAATATATACTGTGGAGTTTGGAGCAATCTTAGTGCGATGGTTAAGGTTGTGTGTCAACTTGGCTGGGCCAGGATTCTCAGTGGTTTGGCAGTTATGCAATGATGTAGTTCGGCAGTTGTGTAATGACATACTCATCCTCCGTGATGTGATCAGCCAATCAGTCATAAGGGGAGTTTCCTTGGGGGTATGTCCTGCATCCAATATATATATGGACATTCTGGCAAAGCTGGCTCACTTGCTCTGGATCCTGTATCATCCGGCTCATCATCATCTGACCAGTGGTTCTTGGGACTTGAGCCAGCAGCCTGCCATATTGCCTGCTGATCTTGGGATTCATTGGCCTCCACAGCCTGTGGCCAACAGCTTACCATCTTACCTGCCAGTCTTGGATTTGTCAGCTTCTGCAGCCCGCGAGCCAGCAGCCTACTGTATGACCTGCCAATCTTGGATTTGTCAGCCCCTGCAGCCACATGAGTCAGAAGAAGCCTCCAGCCTGACACCTGACCCATGGACTTGGAACTTGCCAGCCTCTACAACAGCGTGAGCCATTCCTTGAGATAAATCTCTCTCTATATATACATATACGCTTCAGTGGATTTGCCTCTCTAGGGAACTGAGCCTAAGACACTTAGCTTTCTTTCGTGTTTTTTTCTTTTTAAACCAACTACAGAAATCTTAGAAATTTAAGAAAACATTATTGCTAGTATCTATCAGTTGTCCTAAGAGAATAAAATTCTGGCCTTTGAAAAATATTCTGCCAAAAAATTCTTACCCCTCGAGTATCCATACAGAGAGGCTCAAGATGCAATGGAACACAAAGCTGGCCTCAGCTTCCCTTTTCTCTTAGGCACATTCAAATAGAGAAACAAGGTTGACCAGGGATGGTCAGAAATGCCAATTAGCACCCTTCACAAGAACTACAACTCAAATAGAGTCTGTCTTAGTCTTCAAGGCCTAAATACTTCCTCTTTCCTTCTCCTCCTCACCAAAAACCATACAAAATACATGTCCATCATTGTTTCCTCCTGGAGACTAGCAATCAAGAGTATCTGTCTTATTGTCACTAGGGTGTGGAAGGCGTTAATGAGCTTCCTTATCTCAAGATCTGATCCTAGGAGGGGCATTTGACAAACAGCGTGTTATTACTGTTTATGATCCTTTCATCTTAGGGCTCACCAATTCATTTCAATTTTGAACTCTCAGCATTTCCCCATTTCAGCAGCCTATACTTAGCAGGAATTTAAAATTCCATACTATTAGGTTTTCTTGGGCTCAGACCTGTCCAGAAGCATGTGTTCCAACTCTCCTGAGATAGATCATTGCAAAGTGAAATCTATA
Source organism: Trichechus manatus latirostris (assembly GCF_000243295.1). Lineage (NCBI taxonomy): Eukaryota > Metazoa > Chordata > Mammalia > Sirenia > Trichechidae > Trichechus > Trichechus manatus. Next base: position 3,095,646 of record NW_004443945.1, read on the forward strand.
AAAAGGCTGGATAAAATCCCTTGATATAGCAATGAATTGTGAGTGTGATGACCAACTGAAAAGCCCAATTAAATTCCAAACATAGTTTGCTGTTGAGACACTGGTAGATCAGAATATTAGGCCACCCACATGGTTTTCTTTTAACAAACTTAATTTACTTTCATTAACATCAACACCCAAGCCAGTCATGATGTTGAGCTGTGTTTGGGGATTTCTGAAAGCAAAAGGAAACCAACTGCCCCAGGCAAGATATTTCCAAATGGAACAGCCTGGAATGTTGAGGACTACCCCAGAGACTATGAATTCAGACCTTACTCCAGTCTACAACAGGTTAAATCATAAACAACCTTATGAAGCTAGAGACCCGGGAACTCTTTAGTGATACTCATCTACAGACTACTCTCACTGGGTAAAATGTACTGCACCAGATAGAAGGGCAAAACACAGAGAGGACAGCCTAATCAAGTAGGGAAAACATACAGATAAACTTATGTAAGCTAAGGTCACATAAGGGTAGAAATAGTACTATACAAGGTCCATACTGTCTTGGAAAAAGTACAGCCGGAACATTCCTTAGAAGCGAGGATGGCGAGACTTCGTCTCATGTACTTTGGACATGTTATTAGGAAGGACATCATGCTTGGTAAAATAGAGGGTCAGTGAAAAAGAGGAAGACATTCAATGAGATGGACTAACACAGTGGCTGTAACAATGCGCTCAAACACAGCAACTATTGTGAGGATGGTGCAGGACTGGGCAACGTTTCGTCCTGTTGTACACAGGGTCTCTGTGAGTCGAAACCAACTCAGTGGCACCTAACAACAACACGACGTGGCCCAAAGAGACCACAGTAGGCTAGGGTGATGAGGAAAAGCTTTAGAGTGGTAGGATTTGATTGAACTTGAATGACAGGCAGGATTTAGTTATGAACAGATGTGAAAAGGCAATTTAGAAGTGCTGTGGCAGGAATTATAAAGTGAGTAAGAGTGGTATTCTCTGGCTGGTGCAGAAGCTATCTGGCAAGAAGTAATGGTAAGTAAGGGGCAAGAGTTAGGATAGGGACAAATTATGGACAGCCTTGGATGCCTAGCCAAGGGGTCAAGGCTTGACAAGGGGAACCAAAAAAGGTCTATTTTCAAGGGAGTAGCTAAACTAAGGGGTGATTCAGGAAAATTAATCTAACTCCAGTGTGCAGGTTCAACAAGAAGAAAGAGAAAATAAGGTTAGAAAATAACCTTTTTCTAATAAGAGACAACTGAAATCAAGAGACATGAGAACTAAAGGCAATGCCGGACTCATAACTGGAACTGGGATGAAAAAAAAAGATATAAAGGACATTGTTGGGACAATTGGGGAAATTTGAATATGAACTATATATTAGAGAACAGCACTTATCAACATTAAATTTCCCATTTATGCTAATTATGTTGCATACAATTAGAGAACTATGCACAACATATTAAATAAGAGAATGTCCTTGTTCTTAGGAGATGTCTGCTGAAGTATTAGGGATGAAAAATCATGATATCGGCAATTAACTCTCAAACAGTCTGGGAAAAAAAAAGTATTTATCTCTACACAGATACAAAATTAGGTATGCCAAATAATAACTGGTGAATCAAAGAACGAGATAGGGAGAGAAGCTAAAGGAAGTAGCAACAGGTGTTAGTAATTGACTGGATATTGGGGACAAGGAAGAAAGATATAGAAGAAGAAAGGAAATATAGAAGAAGAAAAAATAAAGCTATCTCAAAGAGACTAGTTGAAGAAGCAAGATTATAGTGTATGTTGGGGAGAGACACTGGAAGAGGCCTTGGCACAGAGAATGGTGGCAGCACCACTGGATAAAGGAAGTTAGGGGAAGAAATGGTTTCAGGAGACACATGCTGAATCTGGGTCTAGATAAGAAGTGGCATGAAGCAATTAAGATGCTACAATGACATTTACGAAGAAATGTCTTTAGGCAGGTGGAAATACAGGAATAGGACTCAAGCCATAGATCAGAGTTAGAATTAACAGCTTAGAAATTACTTACATAAATGATGGTTCAATTTGGAGAAATGGATGATATCTATGAGAGTAATGTGAGAGGAAAAGGAGAGAGGTGACAGACGACTGACAATATAACTTACTGTGGCTGGGAAGGGAATAGGAGAAAAACCAGGAGAGTACTATATTACAGAAACAAAGGTGGAAAAGAGGATTAAGAAGGCATTGATCTACAGAATGACCAACAATATCAAATACTGCAGAAACATTAAAGAAGGTAATGACTAGAAAATCTGGAGATTAGGAAATTATCAGTGAATTTTGTGTAGGAGTGAAAACCAGGCTATAGGACTCGAGGAAGGGTACAGATGAAGTAGAAATGAAACACTGGGTATAAATCACTCACTTATTCAAGAAGTTTACCTTGAATGGAAGGATGGTGGAACCCCCAAGACTATGACTCTTAGACACCCTTCAAACTTGGAACTAAAATCACTCCCAGAGATCACATTATAGCCATACAATGTTGTTTGTTAGGTGCTGTCAATTTCGTTCCGACTCATAGCAACTCCATGTACAACAGAACGAAACACAATAGACAGGCCTATAAAATGAAAAATAACACAGGTGAGGAATGTACGCCTCAAAACAATCAACTATATGAGACCTAACAGGCAGCATTTGCCCAAGAGCAAAGTTCAGAAGGAAGGTAGGGGCAGGAAAGCTATACAAATGAACACAAGGAACCCAGGGAGGAAGTGGGAGAGTGCTGACACATTCAGGGGTTTGCAACCAATGTCACAAAACAAGCTGTATATAAATTCTTGATTGGGAAACTAATTTGCTCTGTAAACTTTCACCTAAACCACAATAAAATTAAAAAAAAAAAGAAAAAAGAATGCACTCACTGCATTAGCCCAGAAAGCGCCACCTGAGAACTCTCATACAGTTAACGGAGACTGAAGATCCTACTGGAAAAGGACAACAAAGTCCTCCAGATGACAATGCTAGCAATGATGCATCTAAAAACACCTACCTCATCATGATGAAACACTAACGCAGGATTGTGGCTTAGCAATAAGTAGAAGTCTCCTAAAAACCATATCTCCCTTCAAGGATACATGGATCACAGTAACAATAATCAGCTGAACAAAACACCAGGACCAAGCAGACCTAAGATATACAAGTCCCCCTCAGTGAATAGCACAGTGAACAGTTGGATAAAATAAATTTGGCTGTCCAGAGCCTCTTGGCTGTCCAGAGCCTCTTAACTGGTTATTTTCCATGTTTAATTTAGCATGTGAGGACAAAGGCCATGTCACAGTTGTGCCAACAAAACAAATCTGAGAACACGTACTTTGGACCATTTTAATTCTGCCTCTGATAGTCTCTTTTCCTACAGACTATCACCTGACCTCAAATTATTTTACTGATGTCTTAGTCAGTATATTACTCTTTAGGAAAAAAACTAATTGTAATAGCTAATAAAAAGCATTTGTGTCATGAATACTCCAAAGCTTCACTGCCACTGAACTATGCCTAGGAAACTCATTTTATAATCAGCATGAAACTATTTCTCTCACCTTTGGCCTGGAAGCCAGTTATTCTAGTGGCATGACTGCCCTATACCAAGAAGTCTGCCTATAAATAGATGAACCATGATACAGGTCCAGTAATAATCTTGTACATGTTAAAACTGATAACAGATCTTACAAAAAAACCATTAAACTTAAGTTATTAAATAAAACAGGTTCTCTATTTTCAGAGTCAAAAACCAAAAGAAAGAAAATGAAGGTATAGAAGTTGCTAAGACGTCCTAGACTCTTAGTCTTCTGGTAACCCTGGTTTGGGAAAGAATGTACCTTATCCATATGGAAGATCAAATCCAATTCACAAACATTTTCGAAACACTTGTCCAGGGTCTCCACAAAAACCTAGGAAACAAAGAGAAACAGATAAAGAAGAGAAAGAGAAACATATTTACATCTTCATGAATGTCACATTTGAAAAAAGAAAGTGAGAAGGGCAATCATGATACCATCTACCTTACAATAAATCTCCAAAAAAGCACCTTTTGTCTCCAGCACTAGCTGATCACCCTATTTATCCCAATTTGGGAGGACAAAGTTTCTAGGAGAGGAAAGCCTTGATTTAGTATAGCAACATAACCAGCAGATACATAATGACTTTCTTTCTCCTTTATAAGATGCTGGTAACATAAAAATATTTAATATATGACTTTAATTCACTTCTAATTATAAATTCAACCGTGGCTTTTGGGAACTTTACAGAATTATTAAGAAAGTATATGGATGAAACGGAACAACCACAACAGAAATAATGAGAATGTTCATGAATTGTGAAGCACGTAACCAACGTCACTGAACAATTTGTGTAGAAACTGTTGAATGGGAACCTAAACTGCTGTGTAAACTTTCATTGAAAACACAATATTACTTAAAAACAAAAATTTATATGGACGAATAAATGGTTATAATTATCAGCGAATATACTGAAAAGGAACTGCACCCAAGCGAGATGATTGACCCTACCAGGTATGCAAACCTATATTAAAACAAGAAAACATAAGACAGTGTGACACTAATGCAGAAAGAGAAATATTACTCAGTGGAACAAAATGAAGAGCAACAACTATACTCAACTATGTATTTATTAAATGTTTATTCAATGAATGCTTACTGAGCGATTACTACATGGTCTGCACCATTCTACTTTGGGGATACTGTGGTGACCAAGTCATGCCCTTATCCTGCTTACATTCTGGGTGTGGGAAGAACAAGGATGTAAAAATGGCATGTAGGGGTTGTGTCTGACCTCCTCTAACTTCACGAGGGGAAGGAGAATCAAGAGCAATGGCCCAGGCTGATTTCTATGAGGCAGAGGTCAGACATGCCTCCACCCGCCAACCTTTTCACCAATTCAACTGACCCTCCCATGGTACTCTCTACTTCTCTGCTGAGTTCAATAATTCGTTACAATGGCCACACAGAACTCAGACAATACTCACAATTATGGAGTTTATTAGGAAGTAACAGGTTACAATTCAGGTTCAGGAACACTCAGGATACAATTCTTCGATCAGGACAGCCTCTTCTCAGTTGTGCCTGCAGGCATGCCTCCCTCTGGCCTTAGGCCTCTGCCCTGCTCAGGCCAAGTGTCACAAAGCTCTTTTAGCTCTGCTGTTAAGTGCCCCGAGGCACCCCACTCAGCCTTGGCCTGAAGGTGCTCAGCTCTAGCTCCATAGGTCAGCAAAACTAGCTCTACCAAGTGCCCAGAGGCACCCTACTCTGCCAGCAAGCCTCCTGCACAAAGGCACTCAGCTTTCTTGTTCCATGGGCCAGGAAGCCCACCGGACTGTCTCTTGCCTCATGGCTGTTTCTCTGCTGTCACTTCTCACCTCTGAAGTGTTACAGCTCACGCGCACTCTGTCTCTGTCTCTCAGGAGCTTCTTACTGCAGGGATCCTGGATCCAAAGGACATACTCTACTCCTGGCTCTTCTTTCTTGATGGTGGTGAGATCTTCTCCTCCCGTCTCTGGGATGGTTCATTTTAAGCCTAGCAGGATGGCAAAACTGACTAATCTCTTTGTTAGGGTTCCACAGACCTTGTTTGCATGGTCTCACCCTCACACAGGTGCCATGCACTTTATTTGCGTTATTAAAAAGCTATCCAATCCCCTTGGCAGGCCACAATTACTCTATTTGTATAGTCCCACCCAATGACTTGGGTGGGAGTTACAAGGCCATGGTGAGAAAGGTCATATTAAAAGTGTTCCATCGCACCGCAAAGGAAGCAGGTAACCAGATCTCTTCCACTGTTTAAGTGCTCTGAAGGAAGTAAACAGGATGATGTGATAGGGGTTACTTAAGACAGGCTGTCAGAAAAGTCTCTCAGAGGATTAACATTTGAGCTGAGACCTGAATGATGAAAAGAAGCCAGTCACTGGAAGAGCTGAAGAGTGAAGGAGCCCAGGGGATAGAACAAGTGCAACAGCCCTGAGACAAAAATATACCTGTGTTTGAGGTCGGAATGACTGTAACTGGAGTATAATGAAGGTGAGAGTACATATAATGAGGTCAGAGAGAGACAGAGGAATGGACAGATGACATCTGTCCTTGCAGGCTATGATAAGAAGTTTGGATTTTATTCTAAAACTTATTATACACTAAGGTTTCTTCACAAACGGAGGTAAAAATGGATGATTTACCTTTAATAGTTTTAAAAAATAAGTTGGTTTTTTCACTGCAAAACTATTCACAATAACCAAAAGGTGGAAACAACTGAAATGTCTATAAACACATGAATGGTGCCTTAGTCATCCAGTGCTGCTATAACAGAAATACCACAAGTGGCTGGCTTTAACAAAGAGAAATTTATTTCTTCATAGAGTAGGCTAAAAGTCCAAATTCAGGGCATCAGCTCCAGGGGAAGGCTTTCTCTCTCTGTCAGCCTTTTCATTAATCTTCCCCTGGACTAGGTCCCTGGGTCCAAAGGACGCACTCTGCTCTGGGCACTGCTTTCTGGGTGGTATGACGTTCCCCAGCTCTGCTTGCTTCCTTTTCCTTTTATCTCTTATAAGACAAAAGGTGATGCAGGCCACACCCCAAGGATCAGGGATGTGACCTTAGTAAGGGCGTTACAATCCCACCCTAATCCTATTTAACATAAAATTACAATCACAAAATGGAGGACAACCACATAATACTGGGAATCGTGGCCCAGCCAAATGGATGCATACACTTCTTGGGGGACATAATGCAATCCATGACAAATGGATAAATAAAATGTGGTACATACACAGTGGGATACTAAGCCATAAAGAGAAATGAAGTCCTGACACATGCTACAACATGGACGAACCACGAAGACATTATGCTGAGTGAAATAAAGCAATGACAAAATGACAAATATTATATAATCTCCCTTATACTAGATGACAAAAATAGGCAAATGTATACAAACTAAAGTTTATCAGTGGTTACCAGAGGTGAGAGGGTGGGGAAAAGGGGAGCACTGTTTGAGAAGCAATGAGTTTTTGTTTACGGTGATGGAAAAACTATCATCGATTAAGGGCAATAGTTGCACAACATGATTAACGTAACTGATATTACTAAGCTGTACATCTGAAAAAGGTTGAATTGGTAAATGCTGTGTTACATTTTTACAAAAAAAAAAAGAAAAAAAAAAACAGCTGCTGAGGCTGCTTACATACAACCAAACACCTCATGGGATTTGTCTTCCTGGTACATCCCAGACAACTGGCCTATTACTGTTTCTGTTAAACACTGATACTATAGTGTTTCTGTTCTGCATCCTAGTTCAGTGAGTAGTGCCTGGGTCTTAAAAGCTTGCAAGCAGCCGTCCAAGGCACAACAATTGGTCTCTATTTGCTTGGAGCAACAGAGGAAGAAGGAGAGGCAGGAATAGGAGGAGGAACTGGAATCTGTGACTACCTTCCTGAACAACTGTTTCCTTTGTCATGCGACAGAAGAGCTGGATGGTGCCTGGCTACCATTACAGAATGTTTTGATCAAAGATTTTACAGAAGAATCTTGATCAAAAGGCGGGGGGAATGTGGAGCAGAATTTCAAATTCTCCTGGACTCCAGACTTTCTAGAGCCATAGAGGCTGGAGGAACCCTGAAACTACTGCCCTAAGCCAATCTTTAAACCTTAAACCAAAATTATCCCTTGAAGACATCTTTAAACCAAACAATGGTTTCACTTAATAAGTAAAGAATGTTTACCTTGAACACTGTGCTCTTTTAAAGAATTATCTATATGGGGTGAAACTGACAACAACGGGAAAGGTTAGAAGAAAAGTTTAGGGGCAGTGAGTTTATCTTAATGATGATGGAAAAACTTGGAAACTGATATTCAGAATGGTCGCACAACTTGAAGAATGTGATCAATGTAACTAAATTGTGCATGAAGAAATTGTTGAATTGGTCTATGTTTTGCTGTATTTTTAAAAAAAAAAAAAAAAAAAAAAAGTTTATATTAAAAAAAGTTTTAAAATAAACTCCAGGATATACAGAGAATTACTATTTCATTGATTATAAGACACATCATTATTTTATGTGCTAACCAAGAAAAAAAAAGCTGCCAATTATAATTGTAAGATGTCATCTATTATATTACACATCCTGATTATAAAGTTGTTAAGGTATGAAAAAATGTGCATCTCAGAATAGATGAAATATGATATTACAAATCAGGATCTAGATGTTACTGGACAGGTGGTTAAATTATATTACAAAAGGTTTACATGACAAAGAACATTGTAAATCCACACAATGTAGATAGGCATAATTAATAAAAATTAAAATTTAGATATATTTGAGGTACTGGAGCCCTGGTGGCACAGTGGCTTAAGATCCTGGCTGCAGACCAAAGGGTTGGCAGTTTGAATCCACCAGCTACTGCTTGGAAACTCTATGGGGGCATTTCTACCCTATCCTATAGAGTCACTATGAGTTGGAGTTGACTTGATGACAACGATTTGGTTCTACCTCTAAAATGAGTGGAAATTTAAAATGACATACCTCAATGTTGGAGCCAGGAGGAAACAAACGCACTTAGTGCTGGTTGTTGTTGGTGTTAGGTGCCGTCGAGTCAGTTCCGACTCATAGCGACCCTATGTACAACAGAATGAAACACTGCCCGGTCCTGTAACATCCTCACAATAGTTGTTATGCTTGCGCCCACTGTTACAGCCACTGTGTCAGTCCATCTCATTGAGGGTCTTCCTCTCTTTTGCTGACCCTCTACTTTACCAATATAGTGCTGAGGCATTATAAACTAATATTGTCTTTCTGAGTATCTACCTAGTAGATGTATTATAAACATTCATTCCCTTTTACCCAGGAATTCTGTTATCAGCAGAAACAAATGGAAAATGGAACTAATCAAAGCACTTAGTACCTGCTCTCTTACACGCCCTGCTGCCTGGGTTAGCTAACACTCATTTTGCCCCCCAGTGAAATGTTTTTACTTTGACCTACTCTTGAAAAAGAGAGCTAGGTCATGATGAGCTTAGAAGCAGAAAATGTGGAACAGTCCATTCCTCCTGTCTATGGTCCTGCTAGACAGCCAGAGCCTGATTCTCTGATTGTGGGGAGCTCCAGGTTTCCCAGGACTCACTCACATGACTTTGCCCTCTGACCTGTTGTAAACGCTGAGACACTGAAGCCCAACTATGACCCAGAGACTCTGTTCAGCTTATCTTCTCCTGAAAGCTTTCATCTAAAAGTGACAATATTGCCCTGACACAGCCAAGTCTGTACTTATAATTCAATTTTTCAAAACTAAGCAAAATATCATTTAGGGACATACATGTGGTAAAACTACAAAGCAAAGCAAATGAATAAACAACCCAAAAGTTTGAGGAGGGATGCAATGAGAGAGCAAGATGGAATTAAGGAGAAGTGTACGGGAGCTTCTAAGGTACTAGTAATGTTCTGTTTCTTAACCTGAGTGACAGGTACATAGGTGTTCATTTTACCAGTATTCTTTAAACTATGTGTGCATGTCTTGTATATTTTTCTGTATATACAACACATTTCACAATAAAATAATTTTAAAAAATAACAGCAATAATTTTACTGGGATTCTGACTGGGTTTTTGCTGATTTATAACCTGCAGAATAAACCAAGCCCGTTGCCATCGAGTCGATTCCAACTCATAGTGACCCTATAGGAAAGAGGAGAACTGCCCCATAGGGTTTCCAAGGAGTGGCTGGTAGATTCGAACTGCCGACCTTTTGGTTAGCAGTTGAGCTGTTAATCACTGAACTATCTGGAGAGTACTGACATTTTTGAGTTTTCTCAACAGGAAAAGGGTACATTTTATTCATTTATTTTGCTCTCAATATTTTCAGTGGCATTTTAAATTTTTCTTCATATAAATCTTGCACGTTTTTATGTTTATTCCTGGGTATCTTAAGGGCCTTTTTGCTATTGTAAATGAGCCCCTTTTAATATTACATTATCTAGTGTATTATTGCTAAGGGAAAGCTATTAATTTTTATATTTTAAATGTGTACTCAGCCACCTTACTTAATTCTATTATCAGTTCTAATTGTTTTCCAGTTGATACTTTGGGTTTTCTAGATAGATAATCATTTCATCTGCAACTGTTATATTCTGAAGCCTCGTAAAGCCAATCCCCCAGTATTGTCCTTTTTCCCTCAAAATACACTTCTGCATTTCTTGGCCATTAATTTTTCTGGATAAATTTTCCCTGTACTAAGTTCTGTAAGATATCTTGATGGAATTATACTTGGTTTCCCATTCGATTTATGGATTATTATCTTTAGGACTACTGTCAACAAGGGAAAGTCTTATATATCTCCATTTGTTTCAAGTATTCCTTTATTTTTTTCCTTTAATATTTTACAATTTTACTGGAATCAATGTGAAGTGTTTTATATTGAGTTGATTCCCAAACATTAAATATCCTTTGTCACTACCGCAAATGAGATTTAATTATAAAATTTCTAGCTGCTTTGCAAAGAGGAAACTCAAGTGTTGATGAATTTATCTCATATTCTGCCATTTTGTTCATTATTCATTACTTGTAATAAATTTTGCCTCTTTTTTTTTTTTTTAAGATTTTTCTAGGTACATAAACAGGCCATCTTATAAACACTGATAATTTATCTCTTCCTTTACTATGTTACATCCTCATTTCTTTATCACTTATTGTAATTGTCTATTAAAATTAAATAGCAAGAGCCATCCTTGTTTTTATGAATGTCTCTAGATTTCTCCCCTGAGGTAACAATGGCTTTTGGTTTTAAAACTAATATTTGTTGATTAGTGACTTTTGGCAACGTGGCACTCTAGGCAGAAACACCATGCCGTCCCTCCACAGCAAAGATCCGACAAAGCTAAACAGAGAAAACAGCAATCCTGAAACCCGAAACATCAAATGAATAGATAAAGAACTCAGCCAAGCACCAAATGGAGAAACTGACAGAGAACAGAGAGCGAGGAGACATACATGCAGAGGTCCCCTATCAGATAATGCAGCACAGATCTGCCATCTTGGACTCCTATCAGAGACCAGTGAACAGGGGGTACAAGAAAGCAGCTTTGCAGAGCTTCCAGCAGGAGACAGAACAACTGGTAATTGGTGATATATGCTTTCCCATCCCCCACCCTTCTTCACCCCCACTGGGCCTCCTCTGCATCCTACAGCCACAGTCTCTTGGCTGGGAAGCATCGGCTGCTTGGATTCCACCTGCCCTCACTGGCTGACTCCCTGAGTGCCATTTGTTGGCTGCTGGTGTTGCTTTTTTTTTGCTTCTTTTGACTTCTTCCTTACCTCTCACCACCTCCCCCTCCTTTCATTCAAATACCCAGCTCCATATGCCAACTCTGCTTCTTCCTGAGGGGCTGTGGAGCTCCGCTCAGGTGTGGAACTGCTTCCCGGTCCATGCTGCCACACTGGTGTGATCCCGGGGCTTTTGTTTGTTTGTTTGTTTTGAATTGTTTGTTTGTTTTCTTTTTCTTTTCTTGAGTTGGGAGCCCGTTCTAGCCAGGCAGTGCTGCGCGGCTTGGGACCTACCCCCTCAGCTTGTGCAGACGTGCAGAAGGATCCCTGAGAGCGTTCCTTTTTTCATTTTTTTTTCCCGTTTTTTGGTGTTTTTTTTTTTAATTGTTTTGTTTTCTTTTCCCTCTTTTTCCCTTTTAGTCTTTTTCTTCATTAGTCAGTTTCTCTTCTCTCTATACCTTCCTTCTCTTCCTGTCCCCTGAATACCTGGTGCTGAGTGACACCTCTATGCCTCCTAGCCAGGCTGTACTTCAACACCTGGGAACAACCTCCCCAGCCATCATAGCTACACCGGTAGGATCCCTGGGAACTTTTCTTTTTTCTTTCTAATTTTTATTTATTCCTTCTTTTTTTTTCTTCTTCTTCCCCTTTTTGTTTTTCTCCATTTCATAGTCTCTCATCTCTCCACTCCAACAGCAAGCTCCCCTAGCACTCTTTTCTGTTTGTTTGTATGTTTTTGGCTCCTGTTCCTCTCTCCTCTCTCCTATACCCATCTTAGCTCCACATATCACAATCGTCCTCCTCTATCCTGCCTACCTGCACCGTGCGCTTAACATCACACCACCAAGCAGCACAGGCATGGCCTACCAGAACCTGCCCTGCACTGATTACCGACCTGCCCTAGTGGCTATAGTAAGTGCCACAAACAACCCATCCCAGCAACTCCTCTTCAGCTAGACCTGCCCTGCTGTACCATATCTGAGCAACTGACCCTGCCAATAGGAGAAAGAGGCAAAAAGTATCATGCCCACAGATGAACAAACAGCAAAGAACACACAGCCCACCTGCTCAGACACAGACAAATTTAAAAAACAAAAACAGGACAAAACAAACAAATCTACAATCAATAAACGAGAAAAATAACTACTGAATGTTCCGAAGACAGCAGACAATACCAAAACATTTACAGAACAGGACAGGATGGTTCCAGTAGGCATCCAAAATAAAAACACCAGATGACTTTCCAGTAGAAGAAAAGGCACTAGAACTACCTGATAGGGAGTTCAAATCTCTAATACTCAGAATTATCCAACAGTTGAAGCAAAAAGCAGACAAAAATGAGGAAAAAATAGACAAAATTCATGAAAAAGGCAGACAAATTCATGGAAAATACAGACAAAAAAATGGAATAATTCAGGAAAATAATGCAGGAACAAAAAT
>NW_004443945.1:3108921-3144579 GCF_000243295.1 Trichechus manatus latirostris
AAAACAGGATCCATCAATATGCTGTCTACAAGAGACACACCTTAGAAACAAAGACATGAATTTATTAAAAATAAAAGGTTGGAAAAAAATGTGTCAAGCTAACAACTAGCAAAACTAAAATTTGTTGCTTCTAGGAAAGTAAACTAAGTGACTGGGGGAGAGGGGAAAAAGGCTATTTTTCACTGTATTTCCTTGGTGTGCTTTCTTAATTTTGAACCATATAAATTTATTATCTATTCAAAATATCAACAGTTTATACTAATAAATAAATATGTACTTTTTACTCAAATAAAAATGCTTCCTATTTCCAATTTAAGAGTATTTATCAGGAAAATAATCTGGATGATCACCGCTCTCAGCATCTACTGATACAACTATATTAGTTTCCACTATTTTTTTCTCACTGCTGTAATAGACTCTAAGAATTTTTCTTTGTTAAATAGACTTGCATTCTTGGGATAAATTCTATTTGGATACAATGAATAATTCTTCTAAGATGCAGTATTCCTGATAAAGAATTTTAAGGTGAGGAAAAAAATTATCTAGAATCTTTACAGACTAAAATGAACAAATTCACAAAAGTCAAAACATTGAAAAAAAAAAGTTGCTGTTGAGTCAATTCCAACTCATGGGGACCCCACATGTAGAGCAGAACTGTACTTCAGTGGGTTTTCAAGGCTGTGACCTTCCATAAGCAGATCACCAGGCCTTTCTTCTGAAGCACCTCTGGGTGAGTTTGAACTGCCAGCCTTTTAGTATTTAGTCAAGTGCTTAACCACTGTCCACACCCAGGGACACAAAAACCAAAACATAAACAAATAAAAACCCTTGAGGCCAGCAAAGCTTAAACGATTTCAGGCCACACTGCTTGTTAATGGAAGAGGCAAAAACAAAAGCCAGATCTCTTGATCCCCAAGTTCAACTGATTATTGGTTAAGATTTCTTAAGTAATTTTATACCAATACTAAAATGCAATATTTGAGTAACATTTTCTTTAGCGTACTCTTGTAGGGTTTTGGGATCACAACCAACTTATTTCATAGAATACATTTAAGTAGTAGCGCATTTTTTTCTAAGTTTAAAAATAACTTACATAATATAGACGTTTTATTATATTTCCACTTTTTTTTTTTTTTTTTTAAATTCTACTGTGAGTCCATCGGAGCCCTGGTGGCACAGTGGTTAAGAGCTTGGCTGCTAATCAAAAGGTGGGTAGCTCAAATCTCCACCAGCCATGACTTGGAAACCCTATAGGGCAGCTCTACCCTGTCCCATAGGGTTGCGATGAGTAGGAATCAACTGGACAGCAATGGGTTTGGTTTGGGTTTGGTGAGTCCATTAGGAAGTCAGTTGTTTTCTTTTTCTTTTTCAACCTTTATTTCATCCTAATTACTTAAGTGTTGTTGTGGTGACCTAATTTAGGTATTTGGTTTTTCTAGTCAGTTATTTCAAATATATTGGTAATATAATTACGCTATTATTATTGTTGTTAGTTGCTGGGGAGTCAGCTCCAACTCACAGCTACTTTATGTATAACAGAATGAAAGGTTGCTCTATCCTGTGCCATCTTCAGGATCACTGGTATGTTTGAGTCCCTTGTTGTGACTATTGTGCCAATCCATCTCATTGACGGTTTCCCTTGTTTTTGCTGATTCTCTGCTTTACCAAACGTGATGTCCTTTTCTAGTGATTGATCTTTCCGGATGACGTCCAAAGCTGATATATACCTTCTCCTAAAAACATTCTAATGTTTTCTATTTCTGACTTTTATTCTCTTCATATTAATTAGGCCAACTATTTAATGATTTTACTGTCTTTTCAAAGATCAAACCTTTTAGTTGCTGTTATTTTCACATTTTATTTATCTGACATCCCAAATCCAATACACACTAAACATTTAATAAGTGTCCGGTAAATTATACCATCACATTTCTTTCCTTTTTTTTTCTAGTTAATATAGATCTGTGAAGTCCATTTTCCCCTAACAGCTGTATTCTAATTTTTTGTTGTTGAGTTGTGACTTATGTGTTACAGACTACAACTGCCCCATAGGGTTTTCTTGACTGTAATATTTGCGGAAGCAGATTGCCAGGCCTACTTCTTCCGTAGTGCTGCTGGGTGGGTTTGAACTACTAACCTTTTGCTTACCAGCTGAATGCAAACCATCTGCGCTACCCAGGGGCCTTTCCAATTTTTTATTATAGCTATGTTTCCTTTATTTTTAAATACCTTTTTATTATAGGCATATTTTTATAGCATGAAAATCAAAGACTACAGCCTTCAGCATGGATTACACCTCAACATAAAGAAAACAAAAATCGTCACAACTGGACCAATAAGCAACATTATGATAAACGAGAGAAAAGATTGAACTTGTCAAGGATTTCATTTTACTTGGATCCACATCAACGCCTATGGAAGCAGCAGTCAAGAAATCAAACAACGTATTGCATTGGGCAAATCTGCTGCAAAAGACCTCTTTAAAGGGTTAAAAAGCAAAGATGTCACTTTGAGGACTAAGGTGCGCCTGACCCAAGCCATGGTATTTTCAATCGCCTCATATGCACGTGAAAGCTGGACAATGAATAAGGAAGACCGAAGAAGAATGGATGCCTTTGAATTATTGTGTTGGTGAAGAATACTGAATGTAACACAGACTGTAAGAAGAATGAACAAATCTGTTTTGGAAGACGTACAGCCAGAATGCTCTTTATCTCATGTACTCTGGACATGTTATCAGCAGGGACCAGTCCCTGGAGAAGGATATCATGCTTGGTAAAGTAGAGGGTCAATGAAAAAGAGGAAGACCCTCAAAGACATGGATTGACACAGTGGTTGCAAGAATGGGCTCAAGCATAGCAAGGATTGTGAGGATAGTGCAGGACTCAGCAGTGTTTCATTCTGTTGTACATACTATCCTATGGGTCGGAATCAAATCAGTAGCACCTGACAACACAACATAGTTTCCAATACTACAAATACATTGTCACATTTGAATTCTACAGCCTATTAGCTTTATTTTCAGAGGGTTGATTCATGACTCAAACCCAGGTTTTCTGATTCTAGATCTTGATTCTATTATGCCACTCTGACTCTCAATGTCCAATCTGACCCAGGTGTTAAAGTATTTTCAAATTATCTTAGAGATGAATCTTTCTTAGATGTTTTCATTATTCATGTATTATGATAACTGAGTATGATTATTAAAATTTTAAATCCTTTTCCGAATATGAATGGGCATAAATACACATATAAAATAAAATTTAAAAGTTGCTATGTCCAAGCAGAACACCAGTTTTTATAAAAGACTCCAGTGTATTTGAAACAAAAATATATACTCAAAACTTCCATTTATTTTCCCCTAGGTATATTAAACTTAGCTTCTTTAATTTTATGTTTATCTTAACAAAACATATATAGTTATAAGTATTTCAAGTTTATATGTTGTAGCTAGAAAGCTCCCTTTTCCATAATTGTTAATTAGGTTTTCAATGTAACCTCCTATTATGTGGCTTATTCAAGTCACTTAAAAGAGGTCCACCAAGAATCTCATGTAAAAATGATGGAACTGTACCAGATTTATGGTTCCCAAGCTATGGTCCCTACACATCTCAGGTTCCATGAAGATAATGAAAAGAATCTGTAAGCAATTCCTAATTTTCAAAAAGCCTAACAGAAATCATGTTTACTTACATCAAGATTGCCTAGTTTCTTTGCTTTAGGCTAGAATTACAAGTGAAAAAATAAAGAATAAATTTTTTAAAGTCATTTGACTTGATAGCTGAAAACATTTTCAAACAGGAAAACCAAGAGCAGTGAGAGGGCTGGGTAGCAACCAATGAATCCAAAAGCTCTTAAGTTTTTGAGGGTTGCTTAGGAGCTTTCTCAGAGCACCACCTGGTGGATATCTGGCAACTTTTACCAATATCGATAAAAAGAATGACAACAGGATCTACAGGCTGGGTACTCAAAAATGCAGTGCAAACTCTCCTTTCACTGTTAGCCAACTACACATACCTGGATGAGGTCCAAGATCCCAAGTTCACTCTCTGACGAATCCACACAAAATACAAAGTAGAGGGTCGCATAGTGCCGGTAAATCAGTTTGTAGTCAGAGCCACCAATCAAACTGCGGACGATGGGAAACACTTAAATGTCTTTATCTTAATTAAACCTACAAAAAGGAGACTCTGTGCCAAGGAATGAGAAAGAGCCCAACAGACAGGGGGAAAACAGGCCAAACAATAGAAGCAGAATATTTCTACCAGGTGAACAGCAGCCAACTTTGACAGAGGTGCCTAAAGCCACTTTACCTCACCTTTCACCCTGCCCATCTGCCCAGGGACCAAACATCTAAATGAGTAATACCTGAAGCACAATAGTAGCTTCCAAAACGGAACTGGGTGTCTCCCTGAGCAGGTCATTCTAAGACCAGTTCAAGTTGCATCAGGTACACACCTGACCCTTGAGTACTGCCTGAAGAAGCAATGATGATAAAGGCCACCCAAAAGTGGACTTAAGGGGAAAAAACGGAAGCTGATAGCTTACCTTCCACCCTCCAAGAAGTTACAGATGTTGTCATCCCGCTTGAGGACTAGATGGAAAGTCTCTCGAACAATCTGCTGTTGAATTTCTTCTGGCTATGGAACAAAAGAAGTAAAGTGAATCAGTGGGCAAGTCTGAAAAACTACATCCCATCAATGGGGATGGACAGGGAAAGACGGGCTCCCTAGCTGGAATGATCTGAAGGCTTAGTGCCAGTTTCCAGAGAAGATAAAAATGACAAGTGGAGAGAAAATAAAGAGCAAATCTGTGGAAAATGGATGACAAGGCTGTGCTATAAGAATTAAAACTGAGTATATTTACCTAGCTATCTCACGCACTAACCATTATCATCCTGATAGGTAAGCTGATATTTCTTCATATCTAACAAACAAGGAAAGGAGAATTAATAAACTCTCGTACAAGGTCAAAGAAAAACTAGAAGGCCTGGCCCTGAAATACTGTCTTCCCTTGGAAAATATCTAAGCCAGGTAAATTACGCATGTCAAAAGGCCTGACACTTTGAAGAAGTCAAGATGTAATCATGTACACGTTTTTGAAACTGAAATTTCCATCCTTTGTACTAGTAATATAGGTACTACATATAAGATGCTGTGTTACTCATCAACAAAGTATTACTGAGAAAACAAGAAAAAGTTCTATTTACAGATTAGAATTTTGAACAACTGCTGAGCTACAAATTTTTTTCACTTACTACATACATGCAAAAGCCCAAGTATGATGCAGTCTCTTAATAACTCACATTTAATTTCTGTCTGAGGTTCATAAGTGTGGTAAAAAAGATGATGGGAAGGAGAAACCAGTCATTAAGACAGAAATGAAAAGTTCTAGACCAGTGCTTCCCAAACTTTAATGTGCACTGAATCACCTGGGAATCTTGTTAAAGTGCAGATTCTGATTTAGTAGGTCTGGGATAAGGTCTGAGGCTGAATTTCTAACAAGCTCCCACGTGATACCAAATGTTGCTGGTCTGGGGACAACACTGAGTAGCAAAGCTTAAGAAAACCTTCAGACTGGATTTGCTGGAAGAGTCAGTAAATAGATTTAAGCAATTTTAATCCCTTTCTTTGTACAGCACTGAATTTAGGTTTGAAATGGTCAGTTATTTAAAAGAACTAGAAAGGGGAAAAACAGGGAAATTGTCATTGTGGAAAAATTATTTTCGTAACTTTGACTCAACATGAGTATACAGTGGCTCTCAGTATTTACTGAATGAATGAATAAAAACTTGCTAATAACTGACCACTGTTAAGTTGGAGTAAATCAGTCACTATATCCCTAGTTTCCACACAAAGCTCACAGATGCCGTGATACTATAGATTAACTCTGTGTACTCTGAAATACAAAATATGCTAAGCATCAGCACTTTTTTAAACTGGCAAAAACATCTTTTGATCTAAAGCCTTTTATCTGATTGCAGAGAGTAGTGGTAGCGGTCTGTGGACAAGTGGTATGCAATGGTGAGGCTAACTAACTTCTAATTCAGCAGAACGAGAAACTACCAATTGCTTATATTCCTTATTTTAATAACGCTCACATTATTTTAGTACTCTGCAGGTATACTTTTTGGTACTCTGCAAGGAACTTTTCACTTACAGCTCATTTGGCTCTTATACAAATCCTACGATCTCCAAAGAAGATAAATAAATGGCCAATAAGCATATAAAAAGATGCTCAACACCTTAGTCACTGTTGTTAGTTGCTGTCCAGTCGATTTCTACTCATGGCGACCCCCACATGTGCAGAGCAAAACTGCACCAATAGGGTTTTCAAGGCTGTCCTTTCAGAAGCAGATCGCCAAGCCTGTCTTCTGAGGTGCCTCTGGGTGGATTCAAATCACCAGCCTTTTGGCTAGTAGTCCAGCGCTTAATTTTTTGCAATACCCAGAAACTCCACCTTTGCCATTGTTGTGTTCCCTGTTAAGTCAATTACAATCATAGTGACCCTATAAGACAGAGTAGAACTGACCCCTGGAGCTTCCTAGACTGTAATCTTTACAGGAGCTGATAGCCAGGTCTTTTCTCCTGCAGAACAGCTGGTGGTTCAAACTGCTGATCCTTCTGTTAGCAGCAGAGTACTTAACCACTGTGCCACCAGGGCTCCTTCCTTTGTCATTAGCGAAGTGCATGCAATTGATACTCACGAGGATGGCTATACACCTACTCCTCATTTACTATCTTGTTATCCTAAATTTCAAATTTACAACAGTAAAAAACCTACCATCTGATTATTTTGCTCATTAACAACGTGCATCGGCAGTAATGAATGCCGAAGCGCTAGGCAAGAATAATGCTGGCTGTGATGGTTAAGGCTATGTGACAACCTGGCTGGGCCATGATTCTCGGTGGTTTGGCAGTTATAGAACGATGTAGTTTGGCAGTTATGTAATGGTATAATTTAGCAGCTATGTAATGACGCGGAGCCCTGGTGGCGCAGTGGTTAAAAGCTTGGCTGCTAACCAAAAGGTCAGCAGTTCGAATCCACCACCTATGGGGTCACTATGAGTCAGAATCAACTCGACAGCAACAGGTTTGCTTTTGGTTGGTAATGATGTAGTTATCCTCCATTTTCACATAATGCCAATTTTCGCATAAGGACCTAGTCTTTTGAAGCCAACCATCTGGATAAGTGAGGAGTGGGTGTAATAAAAAAGATATAATTAAAGTGTTGGTGAGAGTGTGGAGAAATTGGAACACTTATATGTTGTAAACGGGAATGTAAAATGCTGCAGCTGCTTTGGAAAACATTTTGGCAGTTCCTCAAAAAGTTAAACATAGAATTATCATATGACCCAGCAATTCTACTCCTAGGTATATAACCAAAACCAAACCCATTGCCATTGAGTTGATTCCAACTCATGGCATCCCCACAGGACGGAGCAGAACTGCCCCAAAGGGTTTCTAAGGCTATAATCTTTACAGAAGCAGACTACCACATCTTTCTCCCTCGGTGCAGCTGGTGGGTTCAAACCACGAACCTTTCAGTTAGCAGCCAAGCGCTTAACCACTGCGCCACCAGGACTCCTTCGTAGGCATATAGCCAAGAAAAATGAAAACGTACATCCACACAAAACTTCTACATGAATTTCATAGCAACGTTATTCGCAGTAGTCAGAAACAGGTGAATGCATCAGCAAAATGTGGTATATTCATACAACGTAATTATTATTCAACAATAAAAAGGAATGAAATACTGATACATGCTATAACATGGATGAACCTTGAAATCATATGCTAAAAGAAAGTGAATCGTTAAGTGAGAGAAACCAGTCACAAAAGACCACATATTGTATGATTCCATTTAAGTGAAATGTTCAGAACAGGCAAATCTATAGAGACAGAAAGATCAGTCGTTGCCAGATGACTTCTAGCTAATGAATATGGGCTTCTTCTGGGGTGATGAAAATGTTCTAGAATTTTGTGGTGACAGCTGCACAACTCTGTGAATATACTAAAAACCATTTAAATGTACTTTTTAAATAGGTAAACTGTATCACATGTAACCTATCTTAATAAAACTTTTTTTAAAAATGAGGAAAAAATTTACACACAAAAATGCAAATACAGCTTGTAGAGTTACCATGAATGCTCATATTCTTATCTTGATGTAACTTACTTAAAATGTAATCTAGCTAATAAAAGTCCTATTAAAAAGGTAAAATCGTTTCATCTCCATCTGAAGAAAGAGGAAATAAAGTCTGACAGAGATTTAACTTGTCAACAGACACAGGGCTGAGGCCTGAACCTAGGTTTTCTCTTTCTTCTGTTCCACCAGGCCCCCCTCTCCCGTTAGGTAACATTCTGAAACCTAGCCCCTAAGAAATAAAATGTTGAGGGGTGGGGGCGGAGGCAAATGATACTTGTGGTTTTCCACAGGAAAGTTTTGGGAAAATTCATACGATCGGAAAATTCATATGATCATTTAGTCAGCCCTCACGCGGCAGCACTTATAATTTCTCATCATTTTCCCACTTCTTAACTGACTTTCTTCAACTCTCCAGAGTGAAGGGAACCTATTCCCCTGGGGAGCCCCAACACTGAAGCAAAAGGATTCCAAGAAATAACTTTTCCAGACCCTCTGGGTAAGCAAATACGTTAAGTTGAATGTTTCTTCCTCCTAGCGAAACTGTTCACAACCAACGAAATTAAAGGATTTCAATGTTTCAAGTTCCGAATGAGGCACACCCCACCCGGCTGCCGCTTATACTTGGTGCCGAGACCCAAGGGGAAATGACACAAAATGGCACAGAAAAGCCGGGGCCCAAGAACGAGTTAGAGAGCGCAGGGGCTGCGGAGCGTGGGACAGACGGTCTGGTACCGGCCTCTGTCCGGGGAAGGTTAACGAGTGTGAGCGTCAGGCACAGTGCAGGGGACCGAGCCCACTAGCGGTGCCCGCAGGAGCCGTGGGGGCCAACAAGAGGGGAAGGCTCGCGGCCACACTGAAGGCAAGCCGGGCCGCACTCACAAAACGCTGGTAGAAGCGGACCAGCCGCGGCTTCCCGTGGTTGTTGAAAACCAGAATGGCATGAATCATCTTCCAGGTGCACCGTTCTCTCAGCACAAGCGGCTCGCAGAAAGCAGCTTCTTCCGCCTCAAGACACCACTTCCGGTCGGTGCGCGGCGGAGAGCGGCACCGGGAAACCCGGCCCCAGCACCCTGGGTCCCGAGCGCCCAAGAGTGCGGCCTCTGCGGTTCTGAGGCGGCTCACCCCAGGAGGGCAGGTGCAGATAGAGCCAGGCCAGGACCCGAGCCCGGCTCCGTGCTTCTCGCCCAGACCGACCTCTTGCCCTAGAATCCCGAGCCCGGCAGGAAGCCGGGCACGGCGGAAAAGCAGATCCGGAGGCAGAAACTCCGAAGAGGCGACGAAAGCTTGCCTTTCTAACCGTCCGTGCTTAACCATACAGTCCCCTAGTAGTCGCAGAGCGTTCCGCGGCGTGGAGATACAACTTAATTTAGCCATTCTCTGGTTGCTGAACATGTGGTTTTTATTTTTCAGTATTACAGACAATGCTGCAGTGAATTATATAGATGTCTCTTCGAGCAAACGGGATTATGTTTCTCCATGGTAAACAGGGAACGGTGGAATGAAAGGATCTTAATGGAATTTTATTTAAAAGGTCCCTATGATCCCAAATCGGTGAAGTTTTTGTTTTTTCTTTTAATGTCCTAATGTGGGTGAGGGGTAGGGAAATAAACATGTCTGTACACTGCGGACAGAACTGCAAATTGTAATAATCTATTCAGAGTACGGTTTGGCAATATGTATCAAAAGCCTTCAATATGTATATAACACTAGACCCAGACTTTCCAGTACTAGAACATATGATAAAATGATTGTGGATGTGAGAAAAGATTTAGCTCCAAGAACGTACATCTCAGCAGTGTTTTTACAGGGGGAAGCAAGCTATTTGCAAAATGAGAAATTAGTTCAATGCATTGTTCCACATGCATAGAAGAAATAGTAATTAGTTCTTCAGAAATCATGTTGTGAAAGATTTATGATATAGAGAAATGTTCACGACATATCTGAGTGAAAAGATTATACAACGTATGCACAGGAATATCCCACTTTGTAAATATATTTATATATATAAAGACTGGAAGGAGATAATCAAAATATGAATAATTATATTTAATGGAATGGCAGCCCAGGCCTCTGGAACCACATTGCCTGGTTCTGTTGGCTGCCTGTGGACCTTGGGCAAGCTTCTTCATCTATAAAAGAGGCACAGTATCTGTTTCCTTAACTGTAAAACCTTTCCATGAGATGCTCCTGCAAAAAAAAACGGGGGGGGGGTGTGTTCTATGGTCAAATAAAAGAGCCTCAGGTGGCACCAATGGTTAAATGCTTAGCTACTTAGGAAGAAAGGCCTGGTGATCTACTTCTGAAGGATCACAGCCATTGAAAACCCCATGGAGCAAAGTTCTATTCACGGGGGTCGCCAGGAGCTGGAATAGACTCCACAGCACCTGGTTTGGTTTATGGTCAAATAAACATGGGAAATATGCAATCATATGCTGTCTTGATGAGTTACAATCAATATTTGCATCTTAAAAGCTCTGAGAAATCCTACAGAAAAGAAACCTGTCTGATTTTATTTAATCTAATGTTGTACAATGAATTGCTCACCCCACCACCATCACTACCTTTCTGTTTCGAGCATCTATTGTCAACCTGTAGAAGATCCATCAGACTGCTCTGGAATGAGGCACAGAGCTCACCAACAGGAGGCCAGCAGAGAAAGAAGGGTGGGTTGTGGTATGTGATGAGCTCTGTGGGTTGCGTTAAGAAACCTGAACTTTTCATCTGGGGAGTAACGGGATCCAGTCTGGGTTTCAGGAAGCTGGCCCTGGCTGCCATGTGGGGGACCCTGGGTGTCTTAATTATCTAGTGCTGCAGAAATACCACAAATGGATAGCTTTAACAAACGGAAATTCACTTTCTCATAGTTTAGGAGGATAGAAGTCAGAATTCAGGGTGCCGGCTCTAGGGGAAGGCTTTCTCTGGAGGAAGGTCCTTGTCTCTTTAAGCTTCCGCTCTTGGGAGATCTTCGTGTAGCTTGGCATCTCTCTTCCCCCATCTCTGCTTCCTAGCTTGCCTGTTTAATGTCTTTTATATCTCAAAGGAGACCGACTAAAGACTCATACCCTACGCTAATCCTGTTTCATTAACCTAACAAAGACAACCCATTCCCAAATGGGATTATAACCATACGCATAGAGGTTAGGATTTACAACACATATTTTGGGGGGACACAATTCAGTCCCTAACACTGGGGAACCCTCGAACAGGGTTTCAGCCCCTGCTTCAGTTCCCTACCAAAAACCAAAACCAAATCCATTGCTGTCAAGTCAATTCTGACTCATAGTGACCCTAAAGGACAGAGTAGAACTGCCTCATAGGGTTTCCAAGGAATGGCTGGTGGACTCGAACTGCTGACCTCTTGGTTAGCAGCCAAATGTTTAAACCACTGCACCACCAAGGTGCCACCAGTTCCCCACAGCTGTTAGCTAATGATGTTCCATCCATGGGCTAGGACTGCCCGATATCTGAGTCAGTTCTGACCAGGGCAGGAGGTACAGCTAAATCAGAGGCCTTGGCCTCACCATCTTCTGGGGAGCTTGAGAACTGAGTTTTGTTATCATCAGGTCTTCTCTCCAGGGTGCCAGAATGAGCCCTCAGTGCCCACACAACCTGAGCCATAGCAGCTTTCCATGCTCTCCCTTCCTAGTCCTAGGGAATAGGGCTCTGCCTCAGTTTCCCTACCTGCTAAACCTGGAACCCTGTTCTTGCCCCCAAGTCACTTGGCTTTCCCTTCCCCAGGGGGCTGGATTCAGCTCCCTACACTTCCTAGCCACTGGCTGGACTCCTGCTAAATGAACAGGTCACCAGGAACTGTAGCATCACTGCTTACCCCCATAGCACCTCCATTCATCCAGAATCTGGGCACCATTCTTGGCCCCCAAGTCCTGTTGATTCTGCCCCTGAATGCCCCTCAAATAATTTCTTTCCATCTCTACTGCCACAGCTATAGACCAAACCACTATAAGCTCTAACTTGGATAACTGCAAGTTTCCTAATTGGGTTCATTACCTCCAGTTTCTCTGTAGTCATGTGATCTTTGAAACATACAAATTAGATCTTGACACCCTCCATGGGATCATTGGCTTACGTCCAAAATCCTTAACATGCCTTAAGATGGTCTGCCCCATCTCCAGCTTCATCTCAAACACATCCACCTCTACCCATTCTCTGACCTCCTGCCACAGTGGCCTTTCCTTCTTACTGCTTCTCTAAGACACCAAGCCCTTTTTGTTGCCTCAGGACTTCCTCCATTGACGTACTGGGCCTTTTTGTTTGGAATGGTGGCCTGCCCATAAGAGCCTGCCATATTCTCTGGCCACAGTGCCTTGGGCAACAAGATGCCCCTACTGGGTGCCTCTGTTCCAGTCAGTGTCCTCAGCCGTCCTCTTGTTCAACCACCTCTCTGACCACTGCCATGACTGAGGTCCCAGCATGGTGTCAGATACAGGACACCAGTGAGGTGGCTACTATAATGTTTGAGGTGAGAGATTGTGAGGATAGGGATTATGAAAAAGGCAACGAGAGGAGAAGCTTGTTTTTCAGTGACCTGTGACTTCCAGTGGCCCAACTGAAGTGTGAATGTTGAGCCTCACAGCCATAGAGTTAAACCCATTCACAAATATGCCAGAGGGTAAACAAATATTTGAACTATGATAATGAGCACTGGATGTACAATATTAATTATTCAACTGTTGATAGCAATAGAGCTGGTTCCAGCCTGGAAAGATCAGCAGTCAAGGGTCTGAACAAGTCCCTCGGAGTCTGGGAATATCACCCTGCTTCACAGAGCCAGGGCTCCCTCTGGCCCGTGTCCAAGACCCTTCCGTAGGCCAAGGAAGCAGAAGGCAGTGGAAGGAGCATAAGCTTTGCCTCACACAGCTCTGGATCTGAATCCTTGCTCTGTCACTTAGTAGCTGTGTGACTCTAGGCAATTTGCTTAACCTCTCTGAGGCTCTTTCCTCCTCTGTAATATGTACGTGGAATCAGAATAAAACTAAAAAAAAAAAAAACAAACCCAAACTCGTTGCCGTAGAGTTGATTCTGACTCATAGCGACCCTATAGGACAGAGTAGAAATGCCCCATAGGGTTTCCAAAGAACGGTTGGTGGATTCCAGCTGCTGACCTTTTGGCTAGGAGCCAAATGCTTAACCACTGCGCCACCAGAGTATTCCAATAATTAATATGGGCACTGAAATCTGATGGCCTGGATTTAAATTCTTCTCTTTACATACTAGCTATGAAGCCTCTGAGCTTCAGTCTCATATTGAAAAAGGGGATAATAATCACATGTACTTCATGGGATTGCTGTGAAGATTAAATAAGATAATGCAAGTGCTTAGCACAGTACTAGCATACAGGAAGCACTCATAGTTGGTGGTTATAGCTATTATCACAGAAAGCATCTAGCACAGTGTTTGACACATTACCAGTTTACCAGTTGCCATCCAGTTGATTCTGACTCATGGCAACCTCATGTGTGTTAGAGCAGAATTGTGCTCCATAAGGTTTGCAATGACCAATTTTTCAGAAGTAGATCGCCAGGCCTGTCTTCCAAGGAGCGTCTGGGTGTACTCAAACTTCCAACCTTCCAGTTAGCAGCCAAGCGTGTTAACTGTTTGCACCACCCAGGGACTCCTTGACACATTAGGGGGACTCAATAATTGTTAGTTCACCATCACCCCCCCTCCTTTCCCCAAGTCAAGCCGGATCCATCCACCGCCACTAAGTCCTTACCCATTCTTAGGACATGTACATTTCAACTCCAGATCTCTTTACAGACCTGGGTTTGGACACACTAGCTAGCAAGGCAAAGTTCATGACCAAAGAGAGATGGCGTCCTTCCAATAGGGACATTGCTCAGCTGGGAGACGGTTTATGCCTGACAATAAGCCAGTCAATGTGGAAGAATTATTTTCTGAAAATTTACTCATTCAGAAAAAGTTCTCAAGGTACCAAACAACAACACAAAAGGTGTTATCAAAAATGCAGCATGGTAGAGTGAGTCTGAGAGGTGAGGACCAGGCAGCCATACCAGCAAATACTGTCGGCCTCCCTGAGAACAGCACCCACCAGGAACCAGCCAGGGAGGGTAGAAGACAGGAAACTCTATGGTGGCATGCAATCAGTGGAGGAAGCAAGAGGTATAGGGAACAAGGAAGCTGGAAGCAGGAGCATAGAGGCTGCAACACAGGGTGTGGGGGCTGGGAGAGAGTGGGAGTGCGGAAGGAAAGCAGAAAGCATAACATGCACATTGGAAGGTGCCCATGGTACCTTCCCTCCTGGCCACTCTGCATTCAGATGAGGGATGTTCCCCGCCTCTGCACCAAGACCAAGCCAGTTCATCTCAGACTGTCCTGGGGGACTCGTCCACTGCCTGCCTCTAAAAACAAGGCTGCCACCAGGGCAAGGGCCATTGTGAAAATAAGAAGGCTAGACTCACATCCAGGGAGGGCCCCTCCATGAGCCACAGCACAGGGCCCCAACGTTAACGTCTTGGTCTTGGATTTGATTTTAGCAGAGCTTGTCCAAAGGGTGTTCCAAGATGGCAGTAGGAAGAATCAGGTAAGGCTTGGTGGACTGCTCTCTGCCTTGAGCTCCAGAGTGGAAGTCGATGGAAGAAACTCTCAACAGTGCCATAGAAGGTGCTGGTGGGCCTGGTGGCACTCCATCTTCCACTTACTCAGTCATCCTGGAGAAATCCACGAGGGTAAAGAGACATAAACAGAGAATATTTAGTAAAAGGCTTACATAAATCATCGGGCAAAGGTTTGCTCGCGTGGTACTGGTGAAGCCCTCGGTCACCTGCTTTGGCTTCCCCTCATTACGGTTGGCCCCAGGAGCCAGCCCAGCAGCTCTCAACTGTTTTTCAGTCCAAGACCTACTTTACTAAGACAAAAGGGAATCCAGACCCTCTATTCTATCTGCCCCTGCTTTCTCTTGCAAAAAAATCATCATCTTTCTCACCTAGATAAATAGCCCATTTTTCTGCCAAGAAAGATCTTTGTTTTAAATGCTCAATTGGGGCCTTTGATATGGATTCAAATCTTTGGGTGAAATACACTTCAGGAAAACAAATCAACTGTGAGTAGGCTGCAGCCTGGTGATAAACTAGGGGGCTGCCTGGGGGAGAAGAGGGACTAGTAAGAACCAAGTCAGTCATTTTCCAGCCACTTTGGACAGGAGCCCAGACCAAAGGAGAAAACAAATACTCATCCAACCACTCTACTGTTCAACGTGGCTAATGTATTCCCTTCAAGTAGAAATGTTTTGAGAGACTTAATGACCATCACTGGTTCTCCTCTGAACCCCTTTCTTCCTATCCCCTCACTCTGATAAATCTTTGGGGCTTTCACGTAGATAGTTCAGACCCACCAACAAGAAAGGTCCCAGGTTGTTATGGGTTAAATTGTAACCCCCCACCCCCTACCAACACATGTATTGAAATTCCACCACCTGTATCTGTGGATGTGACCTTGTTTTTCCTTTTGCTATGTTAATGAGACCATACCAGTGTAAGGGTGGATCCTAAACTTAATCACTTCTAAGTTACAAAAAGACCAGAATAGACACAGAGACATACACCAGGGGAAGACAGATGCCAAGGAACACCAAGAAATGCTGGTGGACGCTGGAAACAAATAGAGACCCACAGAAGGAATCCACAAGCTGAGACCCTGATTTGGGCTTACAGCCTCCAGAACTGTTAGAACATAAATTTCTGTTCTTTAAAGCCATCTACTTATGGCATTTATGTTATGGTAGCACTAGGTAACTGAGACACAGGTTGTCACCCTTCATACCTTGCAAGAATTTTCCTCACAGCTAACATACTCTCAGGAGTTCCAAAGATGAGCCCACCACCAAAGATTTATCCTGCTGTCCTCTCCTCATCCTACACCCAGCTACAACCAACACATATAAAACTGCCAAAAGATAGAACCGCGCCAATCCCAGGTCCACAGCCATCTCCCTGACCTACCCATTCCTCGTCCTCTGCCCCGTCTCCCTGCTCTCGGGTCTCCGCTGCAGCCCCTTCTGAAGACTTTTGGGCCATGATATTGTCTGTCCAGGATGCACCTGTCTTTCCATCACCAGCAAAATTACACTTGGTCACTGTTCCAGCCTCAAGTTTGGCTAATGAATCTGAAAGAAGGGTAGAAGTTGAATGGCCTCGCTCCTTGTGGTGGAAACATAGTGGGGGCTAGTTCCATTCTGGTGGGTCCCCCAGGACTGGGTTAAGCCACTGTTCAATCCAGGCCAGGGTGAAGTCAGTGAGACCCTAAGTGGAATCCCCAGAGGCACTAGGTTGTAGGGTCACTCATAGGAACTATGGGATTGGGCAACACTCTAGGATCCAGTGTCCAGGCTAAGGACTCCAGGGCACTTCTCCAGGGACTTAGGAATAAATCTCAAGAGGTTATGTCCCTATAGAGACCAGACCAGCCTGCTCCCATGAGCTCTGCGCAGAAGAGGTGGGGAAGCCTCAGAAGAGAGACCAGGAGCCCTCACATGCCACACAGGAAATTATGCCAGAGCGGGGGCCACGCTGCTCACCCAGGAAGGGGCCATCGCCCCGAGTTTTCAGCCGTACCCCGGCCCCTAGTTCAAGCTCTATTGCCTCCATCTCTGTCTGAGGCATCCAGAATCCCACGGTCTGGTCCGGAGTGAGGCTCTCTGTTAGTGCAAGCAGCTCTGGCTTATTGACCAGCCTCTTCAGCGCCTCAGTAGTAAGTCTGTCAGTGTCCCCCTTGGCTTCCACCTCTACAGACACACAGCATGAGAAGATTATTATTGATTTAATAGCAAGCACTTACAGAGGGCCTTTTTTTCTTCTTTTTTAAAAAAATTTATTTTATTTTCTGTTGTTGTTGAGAATAAACACAGAACATATACCAGTTCAACAATTCTACATGGACAATTCAGTGACACTGATTACATTCTTCAAGTTGTACAGCCATTCTCACCCTCCTTTTCTGAATTGTTCCTCCCCCATTAACAAACTCACTGTCCCCATATCTTTCGAGTTGCTATTGTCAATTTGATCCCATACAGATAGATCTTAAAAGAGCATAATGCTCAGGCAGATGTTTTTTACTAGTTAAGCTAAATGATTGTTTGGTTTTAAGAAGACTTCAGGGGATATTTTTGGTTCAAAGTTTAAATATTATCTCAGGACAATGGTTTCAAGGATTCATCCAGCTTCCATGGCTCCAGAAAGTCTGGAGTCCATGAGAATTTGAAATTCTGTTCTGCATTTTCCCCGTTTAGATCAAGATTGTTCTATAGACTCTTTGATCAAAACCTTCAGTAATGGTAGCCAGGCACCATCCAGTTCTTCTGGTCTCTTGGCAAAGGAGGCAGTTGTTCATGGAGGCAATTAGCCACACATTCCATATCCTCCCCCTATTCCTGACAGTCCTTTTTCCTCTGTTACTCCAATAGAAGGCTTTTTGTGAGTAGGCGAGGGCTGAGTGTTCTATGTGCATTGCCCCATTTAACCTTCACAGCCACTATAAGGTAGGCCTATGAGCATCCGTTCTGTCGGTACTCAATAAACTCCACAGCAGAGGAGTTACAGCATGGCTGCCTGGTGTGAATCTGTCCATCTCCTCAACCAGACTAAGAGCATCTTGAGTACAGGTAACAGGCCTTGTTCATCCCTGTACCCCTAACCTGAAGCACAGGCCTGGCACACAGTAGATGCTCATTAAGTGTTCAGAGAATTAATGAGCAAATAAGAGCATGAACGAATAAAATGGTAGATGGACAGATAGATTCCCACTTCAACCTCAAAACCTTCTCATACAGCCAAAATCAGGAAAAGGAACCAGATGGCAGAGGGCCCAGGAACCAGATAGAGGTTACTGGGGGCCTGGCCTGGGCTCTGCACAAAGGCAGTTTGTCATGGATTGAATTGTGTCCCCCCAAAATATGTATCAACTTGGCTAGGCCATGATTCCCAGTATTGTGTAGTTGCCCTCATTTGTGATCTGATGGAATTGTCCTCCGTTTTGTGGTCTTGTGTAATTACCCTCCATTTTATGTGCTGTAAATCCTAAACCTCTATACGTTAATGAGCCAGGATTAGTGTGGGGTGTATCTTGAGTCACCACCTTACTCAAGTCATGGCCTTACTCAAGTCACATCCTCGCCTGAGTCACACCTTTTATCTTATAAGAGATAAAAGGAGAGAGAAGTAGCAGAGAGGGGAGGGACTTCACTACCATCAAGAAAGAAGAGCTGGGAGCAGAGCATGTCCTTTGGACCCAGGGTCCCTGCACTGAGAACTTCCTAGGCCCAGGGGAAGATTGATGCCAAGATACATGGAGCTCTGCTGGGCCCACAGATGTTGAAAGGAAACAAGGACCTCCTCCCAGAATCGACAGAGAAAAAGCCTTCCCGTAGAGCTGGTGCCCTGAATTTGGACTTCTAGCCTCCTAAACTGTAAGAGAATAAATGTCTCTTTGTTAAAGCCATCTGCTTGTGTCATTTTTGTTATAGCAGCACTAGATAACTAAGACAGCTGTGTTCTCTAAAGTATCAAAACCAGTGAAGCATATGTATATATATATACATAAAGAGAGATTTATTTCAAGGAAATGTGGAGGCTGGCAAGTCTCAAATTTATGTGTCTGGTGTCAGGATGGAGGCTTCTCCTGACTCACTTGGTTGTAGGGGCTGACGAACCCAAAATCCACAGATCAGGCAGCAGGCTGCTGGCTCATGTCCCAAGAAACAGAGGTCAGAGGATGACAAGTCAGATGCAGGATCCAGAGAGGGTGAGCTTTGCCAGAAAATCTATATATACTGGATGTAGACCACACACCCCAAGGAAATCCCCCTTTCAACTGACTGGCTGCTCCCATCTGATCACAAAATGGAGGATGATTACATATTTGCCAAACCACTGAGAATCATGGCCTAGCGAAGTTGACACACAACCTCAACCATCTCACAGTCAGAGCCTAGAACCAGGTCGTGGATGATTCTATCAGACTGCGGGAGACGGCGGGAGATGAACGCCAGCCAGGCACCCGGAGGGCCGGAAGGAGTCTAGTCCAGACAGGAGGGCCCTTAGCGTCTGACTTCAAGGCTGACCATGCTAGGAAGACACTTTCTAGGGGCTGAAAGGCTCAGGGGTCAAGGAAGGCCACACTGGTGGGAGAGCCCTGAAGGAGGAGGGGTGGAGGATACCTACTATAGGATGACATGAGGAAGCCTGTGTTCACCTTCCTGGTAGCACTGAAGTTGGGCTCAATTTCATTTCCCTTGGAGTCGAATTTGCGGCGATGGATGCGACTGG
Source organism: Trichechus manatus latirostris (assembly GCF_000243295.1). NCBI lineage: Eukaryota > Metazoa > Chordata > Mammalia > Sirenia > Trichechidae > Trichechus > Trichechus manatus. Next base: position 3,128,373 of record NW_004443945.1, read on the forward strand.
GCTGGACATACAACACGTAGTAGCGCTCCTGTGGCCAGGCAGAGGGAGAGTGAGGGGGCTGCCTTCACTGCCCCCAGCCACAACACACAACTCCCCCAGGCTCTGGCTGCAACCCTCCTCAGCCTCACCTTGACCCCCGTATCCCACCTCAGCTCCAAAAGATATTGAAGCTGGGCAGATGTCCCCATTCACATATTCATTCACTCATTCATTCATTCGTGTGTTCAACAGAACATCTGCCACATAATGAGCCATGATAGAAGTCCATGGCAGGTCGGGCACATGGCCTCCACACAGCCAGGGATGCAAAGTATGTATAGAAAACCATGAGCCAAGCACAAAGCACTATGGATCTCAAGTACCATAAAGCAGGAGTGGATACAGCCAAGGTGTCATGGAAAGGGTACTGGAAAGGAGCCCCAGGCTAGTGCGGCCACTAAGCTCTTCCAACAGATGTGTGACCTGGGTCAAAGCACATCTGCAAATCACATTTTCAGAATGGCCAAGGTAGGAGCCCAACATCTGCTTATCTGGCTGTGAGCGGGAGGGGAGGGGGGTTGAAGCTTGGCTGGGAGGGCTAAAGCACTATCATAAGAAACAAGGAACTCAGAGAAAGCAAGTTTGGAGAGGGGTTGGGGAGAGCACCAGCCTAGCAGGAAGAGTTCTGCCTCAGTGTGGGGATACCGCTGGGCACCCCTGGGCAGGCTGGCTGGAGACTCTGGATTGGTGTGCCTATCCTGCTGACGTGTGTGCTAAGGAGGGAAGGGTATAGCAAAGCATCTCTTGGCATAAAAATGAGTGGTAAGCTGGGAGCTGAGGCTGTTCCGGCAGGGTGTAGGAGAGAAAGACAGGCTCCATGTCACATCTCCAGGCACCTCGACAGGGTGTTTGGATAAGCTCAGTTTTAGATATCAGGGAGTTAAGGCTGTCAACACATCTGGGTGGTGCTATTTGAAAGGGGGGTGAAAATTCAGAACTAGTGCTCAGGAAAGAGATGCAGGCTAGTAAGAGATGGTGAGCACCAGGCGTGTCCTTGGACACTGGAGATGGGGGGGTGATAAAGGGCATGACCCCAAGAGGCTGAGAGGGCAAAGGTAGAAGGGGCTTCAACTTGGGAATAAAGCCACTGACAGGGTCAGCAATGTAGACCTCACATTCAGGCTGGGAGTAAAAGCCCAGCAAACAGCAACCCTCTCCCACTCCTCTTGCTGTACACATGTGGAGGTCCACATCCACACAGGGGACCTGCTTTGTAAAAATCCAACATTCCAAAATGCCCAGCCACAAACAGTGGTATTAAAAGGTGAGGGAGCCCATGCCAAGAGCTTCACTACTTTACAAGGCTCTGAACAATAAACTCCAAAGTACTTACAATAATTCAATTCCAAAAAATTAAACGTGCACATGGTTTCCTGGAAACAGAGCTGGTACCCAGGAAGGGGAAGGTCACCGCTGACCGTGCACCCAAACAGGCCGTTAACCCGCTCTGACCTCGTCTTCCACCTCAGGGCAGTGGGAACCACCAGGCCAGAGGACAGGGGTCTGGACCCCAGCCTCTCAGAACGAACAGCCACCCATCCTGGCCCTCTAGCAAGGGTCCTAATTCTGTTCCATGAGAAGGTGACAAGGCCTCCTCAGAGCATCCACAGACTTAGTCCTGAACTACCCACCTCAGCCCTTCCTGCTCTCACACTCCCAATCCCAGCCCAAACACACTATTTGGGTTTAGGGCCTGGTCTGTCTTCTCAGCTATGACCCAGGCCCCTCTGGTGTGAAGCCAGTGCCCCGAGGTGCCACCCAGGATGCATCCTCACCTTCCTGCCATGGGCATCCAAGATGCTGTGCCGAGATACATCCACCAGTTCTCCCTCCAGCAGGATGCCGTTTCCCCTGGGGCAAGAGGAAAAGAAAGGATGGGTCAGTTCTGTCAGTACTCAGGGAAGAGCCACAGCCCAAGCTTGATGGCCCAGGTCATCTGCATGGGGACAGAAGTAAGTCCCATACACATCTCCTACTTACCTGGCCTTACTTAGCAGCCCTTTCTCTGTGCTTCCCATGTTGGGACCTCCATTCTGCAAGGGTAGGGGTGTCGGCACTACCCAGGGAGCAGGAGAAACCTTATAAGGCTGCTCTAAGACCAAGCTATGGTCCCTCCTTCAGGGCCACTGGGGGTTATTGTAATGACAGCCTCAGTCTTCTTATCTACAAAATGGGGAGAGCAGCAGCCACCTCATTCTGCTCCTTCGATGATGACATAAGATCATGTATGTGAGGGAGTTTTGTAAACTATTAAATGCTTAGTATATACAAAGGGTTTTGCTTGTTATTTAACCAAATTGGGAAGGGCGGGGTCTAAATTGCTATGAATTATCTTCCCTTTTCACCTGTTTCAAAGCACTTTCATATATTCCTGTTCTCATTCATATCCACTACAACGTAATGAGGAAATGGTTATTCCCATTTTACAGGTGGAGAAACCGAGACTCGGAGTTCTGTGACTAGCTCAAGATGGCAGGGTTGCTCACTGAGAGGAACTGGACCCCCCGGCTTCCTGATTCGATTTTTCATAAAAGCAGAACCTGGGGGATCACTTTCGTGGAACCACAGAAATGGGAGAGTGGTGGGGGCAGCCGAGGATGACGGGGGAGGGGGTGGGGGGACAGAATCAGAAAACTTTCTCTGCCTTACTTGCCCCAGCCCATCCCCCCAACCTCCCACACAAAAATTCTCTAAACCCAGAAACCAAACCTACTGCCATGGCGTCGATTCCTACTCACAGCAACGCTGTAGTAGAACAGAGTAGAACTGCCCCACAGAGTTTCCAAGGCTGTAATCTTTACGGAAGCAGACTGCCACGTCTTTCTCCCGCAGAGCAGCTGGTGGGTTCAAACCTACCACCTTTCGGTTAGCAGCCAAGCGCTTTAACCACTGCGCCACCAGAGTTCCTTGAAAATTATCTATGGTTCATTCGTTCTTACAACCTTGGTGATGGCAGGGCTACCCAGCTGCAGGCGGGCCCCGGCCCCGCCCAGCCAACTGCCACCTGCTATTCCGGTCACTGCACGGACCTGTCTTGTCAGGAGAAGGGGACAGCCTGTGCAAAAGCCGGGAGGCAAGGCAGCAGAACAAGTGGCTGGAGTTTATAGTCATGGGGGTAGGGTAGGGAAAGAGGTCGGCCCAGGGGCACCGGGGGCAGGCGGGGCGTTGCAAGCCGATTTTCGCCTCAGAGCGCGCGCTCAACTGCAGGGACGAGCGGATGGGGGGCCCGAGAGTCGACTTTGGTCACCCCAGCCTCTCCTCCCTCCATCCCACCCTTCAATCCCGGAGCCCAGGTTCAAAGTAGAGAGGGGAGGGCGACGGAGCTACAGGCCGTGGGCAGAGATGGGAAACCGGCCCGCGGGGGACGCGGCAGAGCCTACCCCTGGTGGGCGGCTGGGTCCCAAGCCCCGGGCAGCCGCGCGCTCTGCACTGCCTTGTTCCGGAGGGCGCTGTCGTGGTAGATGCGGCTCATTATCTGCACCGCCGGCGCGCCGGCACGTGGGGTGGGGGGCACCGCGAAAGGAAGCGCCACGAGAAGAGCCGACAACCGCAGTTTCCAAGCTGCGGATCCCGGAACCGCGCGGCCCGACCCAGGGCGTTCCCGGCGGGATTTAAAGGGGCCGAGCCCCATTCCTGGGCAGGCCGCGCGCGGTGGGAGGCGGCTTCCGGGAGGACGTGCGGCGTGGGGCTTAGGACACACGCGCACTGTGGGAGAGGACTAACACGTCCTTCTGGTTTTTCTCTCTCCTTCCTTGTTACTGGAGGGAGACCTTGCCCCAACACACGCACAAAGGGGAAAATAAGGCTCAGAGATCCTGTAAGATCCTCTTAGGATCAGCTCTGGGAGGGTAGGTTACGGGGGAGCAGGAATGGAGAGGGGGGAACAGCCCTCAGGAACGACCAGGTGGTCAGCATAGGAGCTACTCCTTGTGCCCCGCCCGTGGTCCCACAGTGGCTGAGGGAGGTGTTCCAGAGATTGGGAAGAAGTCTGGGTTTGGGAGTCAGATCAACTACACACCAACGTTTGAATCCCAGCTGTGTGAGGTTGGGCAAATTCCTCAACCTCTCTGAGCCTGCGCTCCCTCCTCTGTAAAAGGGGATTCAAGTATCAGAGGGATTGTAAAGATCAATGAGTTTATGGTCTCTAGAGCTTAGCATTGACCTCCGCTTCTCTCTCCTTGCGCACTTCCCGGACCCCTCCCCCCCCCCCCTTTGCCCAGGTACGTCCCAGTCTGCACGTGCATTTTCCAAGCCTGCCGCGCGGGGCTGGTGGGTTCATTCAGGGAGGCCAGGTGTGCCCTCTAAAGGGATCGTTCAGAAAACGGTGACCAGGATGAGCTGTCAGTGGTGGTAGATGGCCCTGTCCCCCCTCCCCCCACCACATCATGACTTTCTTAGGCCTCTTCCTTTTTAAAAATAAAAATAATATGTGCATGTATAAATCTACATATATGTATGCATATAACATATAAATATGTTTTTAAACTTATGTTTTATGGCTATGTTGGCATAAAGACGAGTATATTAATATATATTAAAACATTTTCTTTGACCTGAAAGTTAATTTTTCTTTCTTCTGATTTTAAAAGAAATTAAAACATTTTCATGAGCTTCTAAAAGTGTTGTGAGCTCTAATTGTTATTGTCAGATGTTGTTGAGTTGGCTCCAACTGATAGCGATCCTAAGTATAACAGAAACGTTGCCTAGTCCTGCGCCATCCTCACAAATGTAGGTATGTTGGAGCCCATTGTTGCAGCCACTGTGTCAATCCATCTCACTAAGGGTCTTTCTCCTTTTCACTGACCCTCTATTTCTGCAGGGATTAGTCCCTCCTGATAACATATCCAAAGTAACTGAGAGAAGTCTCACCATCTTCCCTTCTAAGGATTTGTTCATTCTTCTGTCAGTCCACGGTGTATTCTATGTTCTTCACCATCACCAAAATTCAAAGGCGTCAATTCTTCTTGGGTCTTCCTTTCTCATTGTGAGCCCTAGGCGCTGTGCCTGATGGATAAGTTAGCCCTGCCTCCTGTCTGCCCTACCTGGCTGCCCAGTGGATCTCAGAGAAGGAAGGACACTGAAGAGCCCTACTAGGAACACCCCAGGGCAGAACCGTCCCTTCCTTGGCCCTCTCTCCTCATAATTCCTTAGGCTGCTCTCCTGGCTGTCATACACTCCTCCTTTCTTCCCTCTTCTGAGTCATCCTCCCCTTCATTGTGGCTCCAAATTTAAATAGCCACTTGTGGCTATTTAAATTAAATTAATTAAACTTAAATAAAATTTCAAATTCAATTCTTCAGTCTCACTGGCCATATTTCAAGCACTCAATAGCAACATGCAGTTACGGGCTACCGTATCGGACAGCACAGACAGAGAACACATCCATCATGGCAGAAAGTTCTATTGCACAGCATTACTCTAAACACTTTCCTAGGAAGAATAATCTCCTGCCTATTAAGCTCTGCAACTTCACTCCATCAGCTGCTGGATAGGCAGACCAGGCAGCAGCAAGGCAGAGAAAACTAAAAGAACAAGGAAATATTTTTTTTAAAAAAACAGACCTTTGTTGGACTTTCTTACAACTGTTTTGCAGTTTGTTTATAGGAGCCCTGTGGCACAGTGGTTAAAGCGCTCAGCTGCTAACTGAAAGGTCAGCGGTTCGAACTCACCAGCCGCTCTGTGGGAGAAAGATATGGCAGTCGGCTTCCATAAAGATTACAGCCCTGGAAACCTTATGGGGCAGTACTACTCTGTCCTACAGGGTCATGATGAGTTGGAATCGACTCAATGGCAACAGCTTTACGTCTCTATATTAAATTATACACCACGAGGTGCAACATCTCCACTGGGAAGACAGTATTGAGTCATCTTAGGTTAACACTGTTCAACAATCAAATTATTCGACAACCAACTCCCCTTGCTCCTCAAGCTTCCCTTAAATTTTTTTAAAATTATTTTTGGCAGAAGCGTATTTTCAGCTAAAGAAGCTGAACCTTTGGGCCCCTCAGTACCATGGCCACGGGGCTGCGGTAGCTAACAGTGTGTTCACATGGGCATATGCTTCTGTGAAATTTTCATTGGTAAATAGTTTTGCTGCAGTTAAGACCGCTATCTCTTTTTGCCAAGAGTTCTCCTTTGCCTCATGTTAGGTGATGTTAGAGTGGAATCTGGGTGAGGGGAACTTGACAGAGGACACATTTAGTTTGGAGTCCCTGGGTGGTGCAAAAGGTTAATGCGCCCGGCTGTAAAAGGTTGGAGGTTTGAATCCATCAGCGGCACCTCAGAAGAAAGGCCTGGCAATCTACTTCCCCAAAATCAGCCACTGAAAGCCCTATGGAGCACAGTTCTACTCTGACACACATGGGGTCGCCTTGAATCAAAAATCAACTCAGCAGCAACTGGAACAAGAACATTTAGTTTGAGTTTAGTAGACTATATTTATGTGGTTTGTAGTTGTTTCTACATGTGGTTAAGTTGTTGCCAGCTCTCCTGGTGCAGGAAGGCTTCCAGAAATACCTGACCACTGTGCGTGCTGACTCATCTGATGTTGTGACACAAAGGAATAGAGCCAGAGGTGGACACATGCCCTAGAGTGCCTTGCACTGAGACTGTGTGGGCAGTGGAGAAGGATTAAGTTGTGAGGAGGAAGGAGGTAGAAGCTGATGTGCAGAAAATTCTTCCAGTCATCAGACATGTGAAATTGTAAGCGGAAGATTTGGTTCTCAATGACCCTGATCAAAATCGAAGTTCTCTCTGGAATGTTTTCACTAGAGCTGTATCTACATATAGTTATAAACACACAAAAAATTTTTTTCCTGTCTTGATGGGTATTGGGCAAAATAGAATTTATCAGGATTCCTGTGTTTGTAAGGGCACAAATGTGTAGCAGTAAAGCAAACAGGGAGTGCACTTGTGTGTGTAGTCTTAGGTTTTATGCATCAGATCACATCTTAGTATATCTGACACATCTTGTCCTGACAAAGTCAGTGGTTCCAGAAGAAAGGGCATGCCCAATTGCCACTGACGTGCAGTGAAACAGCCTGAAGAAAACACACATGCATACATGCACTCCATAGAGCAAAAGACACAAAACAAAGGAAGCTCTTACTAGAGAAAACATGACATAAAATCAGATGCCAGAGTGAGGACCAAACCTATCCATCACATGACATCAATAAATGCAAATGGAGTAAGCCTGGTTTTGAAAGAAAATCTATGCTATTCCTTTGTAGCAGACATCTCTTAATGCCACATCAGAGCCTCTCGGCCTTACATGTCTCCAGGGCCTTTGGCCACTTATCCTGTCCTAGCCTCTGCTGGAGTGACCAACTCTTCTTGGCCTCCAACCTGGCTTCACACAGAAAGACACCCCACACTCACCTCATGACCACACACTGCTTGCCTCCTAAGACAATTGGTCCCTAGAGTGGTCCTTGAGAGAAGACCCTCAGGATTATTATTGCTAGCTGTCGTCTGACTCATGGTGATCGCATATACAACCGAACGAAATGCTGCCAAGTCCTGTGCCACCCCAGGATCAGTTGCGGATCAAACCCATTGTGATACATAGGGTTTTCACTGGCTAGTTTTCAGAAGTAGATTGCCAGTCCTTTCTTCCTAGTCTATCTTACTCTGGAAGCTCCCTTGAAACCTGATCAGCATCTGTCATGGACTGAATTATGTCCCCCCAAAAATGTGTGTATGAATTTGACTGGACCATGATTCCCAGCATTGTGTGGTAGTCCTCTATTTTGTGATTTTATGTTAAAGAGGATTAAGGTGGGATTGTAACACCCTTACTAAGGTCACATCTCTGAGCCAACATAAAGGGCTTTTCCCTGGGGTGTAACCTGCACCGCCTTTTATCTTACAAAAGATAAAAGGAAAGGGAAGAAAGCAGAGAGTTGGGGACCTCATACCACCAAGAAAGAAGCACCGGGAGCAGAGCGCTTCCTTTGGACCCAAGGGTCCTGCGCAGAAAAGCTCCTAGTCTGGGGGAAGACTGATAACAACGAAGACCTTCCTCCACAGCTGACAGAGAGAGAAAGACTTCCCCTGAAGCTGATGCCCTGAATTTGGACTTCTAGCCTACTGGACTGTGAGAAAATAAGTTTCTCCTTGTTAAAGCCATCGACTGGTGGTATTTCTGTTACAGCAGCACTGTTTGACCAAGACAGCATCACAGCAACAAGAAAACCTCCACTGACAGATGAGTGGTGGCTGCATATGGGGTCCATTGGCTGGTAAATAAACCCGGGTCTCCCTCATGGAAGGCAAAAATTCTACTAGGATTCTGAAATTGGATTACTCGCTGTTATGATGGCAACAGGAATCCCATTTTTCATGGTAAGTGGGTAATGATAACCCTTGATACAAAGTGGCATCGAAAGGACTAAGGCTTTCACTTGTGGCTAATTGGGGTGAGGTACGGGTAGAAGATGAAATGGAGTTGGGAAAAGGGCTGCCTGTTTCATTTGACTGGTATGGAGGCAATGATAATGATAAGAATTGTAGAATACATCTGCTTTTATTAACAGCAATGGAAATCTTGCAAAAAAAGAAAACGATGGCCTCAGGCAGCAAGGGCCAACTTAGATATAAAAGCCATGAGAGCTTTGTGGCAATTTTTAAGGTGACTTTCATCTCCTGCAGCTTCAGGGCAACTGTGAGAGAAACTGGGCTGAGGGTCTGATCATAAGGGCCACAGAGCTGCCATGGAAGACTGAGTGTGCAGTCTAGTCTTGACAGGTCTTCTGTCAAATTCACGGCCTCCATAGCAAAGAGTAGGACCTTGAGACCTGAGATGGGGACATTTAGGTGGATAAGCCCAGAAGCCTTGAACTCCTAAATTCCCTGAGCAGCCCTTCTGCTTACCAGAGAAAGTTTTGTTGTTGTTAGTTGCTGTGGAGTTGGCTCCGACTCATGACCACCTTATATACAACAGAACGAAGCATTGCCTTGTCCTGCGCCATCTTCACAATTTTTGGTATGCTCGAGTCCATTGCTGCGGCCACTGTGTATTTCGAGTGCCTTCCAACCTAGGGGGCTAGTCTTCCAGCCCTATATCAGACAATATTCTGTTGTGATCCACAGGATTTTCATTGACTAATTTTCAGGTGTAGATCACCAGGCCTTTCTTCCTAGTCTGTCTTAGTCTGGAAGCTCTGCTGAAACCAGTCCACCATGGGTGAGCCTACTACCAGCACAGCTTCCAGCATCATAGCAACATGCAAGCCATCACAATATGCCAAACTGATAGGCAGGTGGTGGAGAAGGGAAATACCTCCTTTTATCTGGAGATAGTGCAAAGACCTCACAGAAAGCAGATGCCTTGCAAGATGTCTTTTGCTCTCCTTAAGATCTATAACTAGACTCTGAAAGGGGATGCAGGATTCTGGACTGGCAGAGGAGGAAGCTGGACTGGGCAAGCAAAGTCTTCAGATCAATACGTGGGTATTGTTGGCAAAACTCAATCTGTATATATATCCATATAAACAGGCACTCACATACATTGTTGGGGAAAATACGTGTGAATTGATGCAACTTTTTTGAAAGGACACTTGACAATGTCTACTATGACTACAAGTACGCATGTCTTTTGATTCAGCAATTCTATTTCTAGAAATAGAGATATTTCTAGGAATATATTTATTCCCATGTGTGTGAAATGGCATATATGTGAGCATTATTCGAAATAGCGAAATGCTGGAAACAACCTAAATAACCTAAATGTCCCTCAGTGAAAAACTGGATAAATATATAATATTCATTCAGAGAAATAGTATACAGCCATAAAAAAGAATGAAGCGAATTGAAATTGTTCTACTCCTCCGAAAAAAAGAATGAAGCGTGTGTGGATGTGTTTGCACAGGTACACAGTACTGAACTATTTTACTTATTGTTAAGTTTAAAAAGCAAAGTGTGCCCAGAAGTCACTCATTCAACAGATATTAATCCAGTGTTTCCTTTATGCCAGGAATTGTCCTAGATATTGGAGATACTGAGGTGAACAAAACAGATCAGATCCAAGCTGTCATGAAGCTTACATCCTGGTAGAGGAGAGAAGCAATGAACAAATAAAAAAATCCAGAAATGAAATGAGTTCGGATAGTGGTAGATGCTACAAAGGAAATTCAACAAAGAGAAGTGACTGTGAGAGACTGGGCAGGGTGGGCTACTTTATAACAAGTGGTCGGGGAGGCTTCTCTAGAAGGTGCCATTGGAGGTGAAGCAGAGGGAGTAAGAACAAAGTTCCTGAGGCAGGAAAGAGCGTAAAGTGCTTAGGTGCACAAAGATGGCCAGTATGTTTGAAGTCAAGTGAATGATGGGTAGAACAGTACAGACTAGAACTGCTCCATAAGGTTTTCTTAGCTGCAATCTTTACAGAAGCAGTTCGCCAGGCATTATTTCCCTGGAGCCACTGGGTGGGTTCAAACTACCAACCAGTAGGTTAGCAGCTGATTGCAAATCACTTGCATCACCCAGGCAGAGCTCAGGCTGTTAGCATGTAAAAAGGGGGATATCTACGTGCGTAAATGTATTTCTGCTTGCTTGTCTATGAACACAGTATTTCTGCAAGGAGAAACAGAGAGCTGATGATGGTGGCTGCCTCGAGGGGCCTGGGGCTCCAGGGCGGGAAGGAGGCTTATGTTTCATAGCGTACCCTTTTATGCTGTTTGATATTTTTACCATGTACATGAATTACTTTTTCAATTAAAAAATAGTTAATTTTTTTAAAATGTGAAAACAGCTTGATATTAAATCTCAGTTGTGATCAGAGTAATGCAAATTAAAACATCAAGGAAATAAGATTTTTTAGCAAGGATTTAAAAATTCATAATATCATATTTTGACAACAACAACAACAAAAACCCTCATAATACCATAGTTGAGGAGGATATGAGAAACATGGATTCATGTATTGTTTTTATATTTTATTTGTGTGGAAGAGAATTGGTAACTATTTCCTGAGGATTACTTGAGTGTTTTGATATCAAAGGCCTTAATTTTTTTAGAATATCCTTGCCTCCACTATTCCATGTTCATGAAAGAACGGGGGGCTGGTGTAAAGATTAAGCTACAAGGATATTCATCCCAGCATGTGAATAATAGGGAAATTATATGAACGATTTAAATTCTAACAGTAGTCATTTATTTAAATAAACTATGTATATCCATATGATGGAATACTATACCTATATTTAAAATGCTGTTAAAGAACATTTAATAGCATGCAAAAAATTTTCTCGATTTATTGTTATGTGAGAAAACAAATTATAAAAGCAAATGTTCCATATTCCAACTTTAGCACAAACATGCATATACATGTATATATATACACACACTCATGTACATATATACATATTCACACATATATAGAAAAAAACTGCAAAGCTATTAACAATAGTTAACAAATCATGGGTGATTTATAGTCTCTTATACCCAGATAGATATACCAGTTGACATCGAGTCAATTCCAACTCATGGCAACTGCATTAGTTTTTAACTGAAAAAGTAATTAATGTACATTAAAGGTGTGAGTAGAACTGTGCTCCATAGAATTTTCGATGGGTGATTTTTCAGAACTAGATTGCCAGGGCTTTCTTCAGAAGCACCTCTGCATGGACTTAAACCTCCAACCTTTCAATTAGCAGCTGATCACTTTAATGTTTGCCCCACTCAGGGTCTATAGTTTCTTATTGTGTATTTTAAAAATAATTTTTATTTTTTTGGACCTCAGGTGCTTGTAATTAGACATAATTCTTGGTTAAGAACACACTCTCATTGCTTGGTCAATGCACAGTTTCTCTCATTCTAGTTACTTTCATTTGTTTATCTATGCATTCGTGTAGGTATTTATTTATTTAATGAACGTCCATGAATCCATCACCCAACTGGAGTATTGCCAATAACTGTCTATGGGCTCCTTGTACTTCCTGTCCCCCAGACTACCCCAACTAAGGGTAACCACAATCCTGAATTTTGTGTTTATCATTCTCTTGCTTTTTAAAAATGGTTTTATCACATATATGGGTGTTTAAACAATGTATTGTTTTGCTCTCCTTGTTCTAGAATCTTATGAAAAGGTGTTACATTCTGTGTGGTAACACGCTTTTTACTCTTCCTCATGCTATGCTGATTCATACCTGTTTTTGCCTGTAGCTATAGTTCATTCATTTTCACAGCTGTATATTACTCCATTGTGTGAATATGCCGGCATTCATTTTCCTACCAATGGGCACTGGATCAGTTCCAGTCTTTTGCTACTATGCACAGTACCTCTGTGAACACCTTTATACAGGTCTCCTGGTGCACGTGTGTAGTTTTCTTGGCCATCACCTCAGACTTATCAGGCCATAGGGCATGTTGTTGTTGTTGTTAGGTAACGTTGAGTCAGTTCCGACTTATTTACCACAGGGTATAAGAATGCTCAAATGCACAAAATAACGTCAAATTATTTCAAAGTAGTTGAATTAATTTACATACCCACAGGTGATGTTTATAAGATCCCATTGATTCATATCCTCTCCAACCCTTAGTATAATTGGATTTCTTAATTTTTGTCAATCTAATGAATGTAAACTGATATTGTGGTCTTGATTTTAGTTTCCCTGATTGCTGTTGAGGTCGAGCATTTTTCCATGTGCCTACTGGTCATGTGTGTTTTCTCTGTTTCAAAATGCCTTTTCCTGTCTTTTTTGTAGTTTTCAGTAATGTTGTTCGTATTTTTCTTAGAAATTTAAAGACATTCTTTATGCAATCTTGACAGCAATTCTTTGTTTGGATACATACACTTAAAATACTTTTTCCCTCATTTTTTCCAGTGTCTATTGCTGAATACCACCATTCGTCTGTCAGTTTGTCCTGCTGTGGCTGGCTTGTGTGTTGCCATAATGCTGGAAGTTATGCCACTGATATTTCAAATACTAGCAGAGTCAGCCATAGTGGACAGATTTCAGTGGAGTTTCCAGACTAGGAAGAAAGGTCTGGCAATCTACTTCCAAAAATTAGCCAGTGAAAACCCTACGGATCACAACAGAATATTGTCCAACATAGTGCTGGAAGATGAGCCCCCTAGGATAGAAGGCACTAAAAATATACAGTGGCTGCAACAATGCACCAATGAGCCATACCAATGCTGTTGAAGATGGTGCAGGACAGGGCAATGTTTTGTTCTGTTGTACATGGAGTCACCATGAATCAGAGCCAACTCAGTGGCAACTAACAACAACAACAACAACAACACTGATGTGCAACCCACTACGGTCAAGTCTATTCTGACCATGGTGCCCCCAAGTGTTACAGAGTAGAACTGCTCCATAGGATTTTCTTGCCTGTAATCTTTACAGAAGCAGATTGCCAGGTCTTCTGCAGCGCTGCTGGGTGGGTTTGAACTACCAACCTGTATATTAGTAGCCGGAAGCAAACCACTTGCATCACCCAAGGACATTATGATTTGCCCACAGCACTGAAACCCCGCCCTGTTTCTAGAAATGGATTAAACCTACTTTCTCCTTGGACTGGAAGCCTCCACACAGAGCACAGATTTTAGGGTGCCTGAGACTCCGGACATGGTGTTGTGCGGTGTTCGGTTGCGTTGTGTTTCCCCCGGTGCTATTTTCAAGACACTGAGCCTTGGAAAACAAATTTCCTCATATTCAAGGTCATAAATGTTTTCATGTTGACTGTAAGGGAAACCCTTTGGCAGTGCCAAGGTAAGACAGGCCAGAGTGACTTCTGGGAGCATCACTTCACAGGACTGCCTGCCATTCTTCACTGCTCTGACCACTGGACACCGTTCTGCCTGAACAGTCAAGACAGGCTGTCTGCTGGGTGGTGGTGTAGTTAGCAGCCGTCGAGTAGCTCTGACTCACGGTGATCTTATGTATATCAGAACAAGATATTGCCCAGTCCTGCACCATCTTCTTAATCATACATGTAGAGTCCGTTATTACAGGCATTGTGTAGTGCCTTCCCACCTCAGGAGCTCATCTTCCAGCACTATATCAGACAATATTCTGTTGTGATCCATAAGGTTTTCATTGGCTAATTTTTGGAAGTAGATCACCAGGCCTTTCTTCCTAGTCTGTCTTAGTCTGGAAGCTCTGCTGACACCTGTCCAACATGGGTAACACCCAGGGATGGATTACCCAATAAGCAAGGCACGAACAGGTGTGGTGAAACCCATGTGAAGTTGTGCACTACAGACTAGTAAGTAAACACAATTAAACCTGTGCATACCTTGCTTACTGGTTAATCTGCCCCTGGGACCCTGCTGGTATTTGAAATACTGGTAGCACAGCTTTCAGCATCATATTACCACATAAGCCACCACAGCAGGACAAACTGACCGATGGGTGGTAGGTATCTGGCCTTTTCCCCCCCCCCCTTTTTTTTTTTTCCCCCTTTTTTTAACTCCCCATTTTCCTTTCCTCCTAAACCCTGGTAACCACTAATCTACTTTATCTCTATGCGTTTGCCTATTCTAGATATTACATATAAGTGGGATCATACAATATTTGTCCTTTTGTGTCTGGCTTATTTTGCCAGCATAATGTTTTCAAGGTTCATCCATGTCATAGCGCGTATCAGAACTTCATTTCTCTCTATAAAGATTCCATTGTATGTATAAACCACGTCTTAGTCATCCAGTGCTGCCACAACAGAAATACCACAAGTGGATGACTTTAACAAAGAGAAGCTTATCCTCTCACAGTCCAGTAGGCTACAAGTCCAAACTCCGGGCATCAGCTCCAGGAGAAGGCCTTCTTTCTCTGTGGGCTCTGAAGGAAGGTCCTTGTGATACATCAGTCTTCTCTTGGTCTGGGTGCATCTCAGTGCAGGAATCTCAGGTCGAAAGGGCACGCTCTACTCCCGGCACTGCTTTCTTGGTGGTGTGAGGTTGTTCCTCTGCTTGCTTCTCTCTTTTATATCTCAGAAGAGATTGGCTTAAGACACTACCTGATCTTGTAGACCTCATCAGTATAACTGCCACTAATCCATCTTATTACATCATAGTGATAGAGTTTACAATAGATAAGGAAATCACATCAGATTACAAAATGGTACATAATCATACAATATTGGGAGACATGACCCAGCCAAGTTGATGCACACATTTTCTGGGGGGACACAATTCAATCCATGGCACCACAATATGTTTTCCATTCATCTGTTGATGGACACTTGGGTTGTTACCACCTTCTGGCTACTGTGAATAGTGCTGCTATGAACATTTGGTGTACAAGTATATGTTTGAATCCTTGCTTTCAAGTCTTTTGGGTATATACCTAGGAGTGGCATATGCCAACTCATATGGTAATTCTGTGCTTCACTTTTTGAGGCACCACCAAACTGTTTTACACAATGGCTGTACCATTTTACATTCCTATGTGGTCACATTTTGATTGTATTTAAATCTTTACTGGTCTCATGTGCCCATGGAAGAGTAAATTATCTCTGAAGTTAGAATGTTAGAATCAAAGTTTCTCTGTAGAGCAGTCCACATGGATGTCAGTTTGAATGGAAAATTCCTTACCCATGTGCTCATAAAGAAACCACTGGTGCTAAATGATGATGTTTGGGAACCACCTTTGAGAAACCTTATTCCTATATTTCTGCTTTGAGGGCCAGTGTTACAGCTATATGCTGTTGGCTTTCCCTTGCACATTGTCACAGTTGACCTGGATACTGGAGAGCAGGGAAAAGTCATCATTTCCCACACTGTGTCTCATCCACATCTTGTTTGCAGTCGGGTTATGTCAACTTGAGAAGAGCAAAAACCCATTGCCGTCGAGTCGATTCCGACTCATAGCAACCCTATAGGACAGAGTAGAACTGCTCCATAGGGCTTCCAAGGAGCAGCTGGTAGATTTGAACTACCAAACTTTTGGTTAGCAGCCGAGCTGTTAACCACTGTGCCACCAGCAAGGGGCTCCAGAAATCCATTTGTGACACTTGCTAGGTAAGATTTTGGTTTTATTATTATTGTTTACATTATATTATTTACGTTTTTTAAATTTTTTCCCGTACAAAAATTTACATATACATTGTTATGTGACTCTAATTGCTCTCCCCATACTGTGACAGCACACTCTTCCTCTCCACCCCCGATTCCCCATATCCATTCAACCAGCTCCTAACCCTCTGTGCCTTCCCATCTCACCTC
>NW_004443945.1:3147964-3149109 GCF_000243295.1 Trichechus manatus latirostris
GTCCTCTCCTGTTTTTCTTTTGTCAGTTTGGCTAGTGGTTTGTCGATTTTGTTGATCCTTTCAAAGAACCAAATTTTTGTTTTGTTGATTCTATTGCTTTTCTATTCTGTATTCATTTATTTCTGCTCTGATCTTTATTATTTCCTTTCTTCTGGTGGCTGTAGGCTTCTTTTGCTGTTCTCTTTCTATTTGTTCAAGTTATGTAGCTAATGTCTTGATTTTGTCCCTTTCTTCTTTTTTGATGTGTGCATCTATTGCTATAAATTGACCTCTGAGTGCTGGCTTTGCTGTGTCCCGAAGGTTTTTGTATGATGTGTTCTCATTTGCATTTTATTCCAGGAATTTTTTGATTCCATCTTTGATTTCTTCTATTACCCAGTGGTTTTTAAACAGAGTGTTATTCAGTTTCCATGTAATTGATTTTTTCGTTGCTCTTCCTGTTGTTAATTTCTACTTTGATGATCTTGTGATCAGAGAAGATACTTTGTACTATCTGTATGTTTTGGATTTTGTTGAGAGTTGCTTGGTGGCTTGACATGTGGTCTATTCTGGAGAAAGTTTCACGTGCATTGGAAAAGAATGTATTCTTTGCAGCTGTTGGGTAGAGTGTTCTATATATATCTATGAGTTCAAGTAGCCTAATTGTGGCCTTTAGATCTTCTGTATCTTTGTTAAGTTTCTTTCTAGATGTTCTGTCATTTACAGAGAGTGGTGTGTTGAAGTCTTCTTCTATTATAGTGGAATTGTCAATTTCTCTTGTCAGTGCTGTTGAAGTTTGTTTTATGTATTTTGGAGCCCTGTCATTGGTTGAGTAGATACTTATTATGGTTATATCTTTATGCCGGATCATCCCTTTAATCATGATATAGGGCCCTTCTTTGTCTTTTATGGTGGATTTTGTTTTAAAGTCTATTTTATCTGAGATTGATATTGCCACTCTTGTTGTTTTTTGGTGGCTGTTTGTTTGATATATTTTTTTCCATCCTTTGATTTTTAATAAATGTATGTCTTTGTTTGTAATGTGTGTCTCTTGTAGACAGCATGTTGATGGATCCTGTTTTTTTATCCATTCTGTCACTCTCCGTCTCTTTATGGGTGCATTGAGTCCATTTACATTCAGTGTAATTATTGATAGATGTGAGTTT
>NW_004443945.1:3149450-3152210 GCF_000243295.1 Trichechus manatus latirostris
GAGAGTTCATTTCCTAGGTTGGTATCTGGCTGGTGTGATCTTGTGTCCTAGATTCAGGCTGTTGTCTGATGTTTGTTCTCAAACCGAAGCGCTCCCTTAATAATTTATGTAAGTTTGGTTTGAGTTTTATATATTCCCTTAATTTCCGTTTATCTGCAAATGTCCTAATTTCACCATCATATTTCAATGAAAGTTGTGCAGAATAGATTATTCTTGGCTGACAATTTTTTTCTTTCAAAGTTTGTATATGTCATCCCATTGTCTTCTTGCATGGTTTCTGCCAAGTAATCAGAGCTTAGTCTTATTGTTTCCCCTGCGTATGTGACTTTTTGTTTTTCTCAAGCTGATCTCAGGATTCTTTCTTTGTCTTTGGTTTTAGCGAGTGTGATTATGATATGCCTTGCTGATTTTCTTTTGGGGTCTCTCCTCTGTGGGGTTCACTGAGCTTCTTGGATGGTAAGCTTTTCATCTTTCATGATATTAGGAAAGTTTTCATCAGCAATTCTTCAATGATCCTCTCTGTGTTTTCCATTTTCTCCCCCTGTTCTGGAACTCCAATCACTCACAACTTTTTGCTTTTTATTGTAGCCCACATAATTCTCATGTTTTCTTCATTTTTCTTTGTTATTTTTTCTAATTTTTCCTCAAATTTGTATCCAAGTGTTTGTCTTCAATTTTGCTGATCCTGTCTTCCATTGTTTCAAACCTGTTCCACAGCCCTTCTATGACACTGTCCATTTCTGAAATCTTGTTGTTTTTCTTTTGCATTTCTAATTGTTGTTTTTGTATAATTTCTAGTTGTGAATTTATTTTGACATATTATTCCTGTATTATTTTCCTGAATCTTCAATTTTTTTGTCTGTATTTTCCATGAATTTGTCTGCCTTTTCCATGAATTTGTCTATTTTTTCCCCATTTTCGTCTGCTTTTTGCTTCAACTCTTGGATAGCTCTGAATATTAGAGATTTGAATTCCTTATCAGGTAGTTCTAGTGCCTTTTCTTCTACTGGAAAGTCATCTGGTGTTATATTTTGGGTGCCTACTGGAACCATCCCGTCTTTTTTTTTTTTTTGGTATGTTTTGATATTGTCTGTTGTCTTTGGGACATTCGGTAATTATTTTCTTCATTTATTGATTGTAGATTTGTTTGTTTCATCCTGCTTTTTTGTTTTATTTGGTTATGTCTAAGCAGGTGGGCTGTACATTCTTTGTTTGCTTGTCTGTGGATATTTTTCACCTCCTTGTCCAATGGGCAGGGCCAGTTGCTCAGCTATGGTACAGCAGGGCAGGTCCAGCTGAAGGGGAGGGGCTGGGATGGGTTGTTTGTGGCATGTACTGGGGCCCACAAGCTAAGCTGGGGGTCATTGCAGGGCAGGTTCCAGTAGGCTGTGCCTGTGCTGCTTGGGAGTGCAATGTTTAGCACACAGTGCAGATAGGCAGAAAGGAGGGAGGGGGAGGTTGTGATGTGTGAAGCTAGGTTGGGTATGGAAAAGAAGAGAAAGAGGAGGGAGAAACAGGAGAAAAAAATTGCTGATGGAGCCTGCCATTGGAATGGAAAGACAATAAACCGAGAAATGAAGAAAAACAAAAGAAGGAAAAATATAAAATTAAAATGAATAAATAAATTTTTTTTTAAAAATGCCCCCAGGGATCCCACCAGCATGGCTGTGCGGACCAGGGAGGTGGCTCCTAAGCCACACAGTACAGCCCAGCTAGAAGGGGTGGAGATGATACACAGTGCCAGGTATTGAGGAGATAGGAAAAGAAGGTCAGTAGAAAGAGATGAGAAACTGAGAAATGAAGAAAAATAAAAAGGAAAAAAGAAAGAGAAAACAAACCAAGAAAGAAAGAAAAAAAAGCCCCCAGGGATCCCACCAGCCTGGTGGCGCAGACCAGGGAGGAAGTTCCTCAGCTGAGTGGCGCTTCACAGCCTGTCAAGAAGAAGCAAAGATGGCACAAGGAGTCAGGTATTCAAGAGAAAGGAGGGGGAGGAGGTGAGAGGCAGGGAAGAAACCGAAAGAGGTCAAGAAAAGCAACACCAGCAGCAAAGAAATAGCAGTGAAGAAGCTGGCCAGTGTGGGTGGTGTGAATCCTTGCAGCACGGAACAGGTGCTTCCCATGCTGTGGCTGTGACCCACTGGGAAGTGGTAGATCAGCCCACCAGAAAGCCAGGAATCGGCCCACTGAGAATCAGTGAATTGGCCCTCCAGGAAGCCCCAGAGTGGCCAGCTGGGAAGTGGCCAAGGCCAAGCAAGGGGAGGCAGAGTAGAGGGTGGGAAAGCGTGTATTGCTGGTTACCGGGTGCTCAGTCTCCTGCTGGGAGCTCCAAATCTGCTTTCCCATACTCCCTGTCTGCCAATCTCTGACAGGAGTCCAAGATGGTGGATCTGTGTTGCGTTAGCTAAAAGGGGACCTCCACTCATAACTCTCCTCGCTCTCTGTTCTCTGTCAGTTTCTTATTCCATTTGGTGCTTGGTTGAATTCTTTATCTCTTCATTTGATGCTTAGGGTTCCAGGATTGAAGTCTGTCTCTGTTTTACTTAGTTCTTCAGGTCTTTGCTGTGGAAGGACAGCGCCATGTTGGCTCCTCCCTCCCAAGCTATAATCTTTATGAAAGCAGATTGCCACATCTTTCTCCCATGGAGCAGACGGTGGGTTGGGACCACCAACCTTTTGGTTAGTAGCTGAGCACTTAACCACTGTGCCACTGAGGCTCCTCACAAAAAGTATAGCTAATAGAAAACTTTGTTAAATTAAATA
>NW_004443945.1:3152907-3194669 GCF_000243295.1 Trichechus manatus latirostris
GACATGACAATAATGGTGCCAGATGACCTTCAAGGATTGCCAGTAAGAAGTTAGATCATCTGGGGCATGCAGAATGTAACCACCGGAAGAGAAACGATAATCCTGTCCATATAAAAACTTTCAGCTAGTCTCCAGTGAGGGAGATAGGTTGTTTAGAGGAGCTCATTCTCCTCTGTCTCCTGTGTATATTGTATACAATAAAACACTCTTGCTGCTTACCTCACCCCTGTCTCCTTATTGCCTTCTGTGGCAGGCCGCTCAGACCTGCCATTGCGGTAACAAATTTTGGTGCCCAATGTGGGGCTCTTCAGCCGCTTGAGATATGGTGGCCCTGGGGCCAGCCCGGGATTGTCTGGCTGTGTCTCTGAACAGCTGGCTACAAAAGGCTCCCTTTGCCTCCAGAGAGCTGCCAACAGCACTGAGGCCTGCCGCAGCACCGCTAGTCCCCAACTGCGCCAGATGGAAATGAGTAAGAAGGAAGCACGACTGGTGTAAGAGGATCCTGAAGTGAGTCCTCTCCCTGTTGCGCTCAGGGCCGGGGCAGATAGGGCAGGCCCAAGGTTTCTGGAATGGGACCTGAGCCCTTGGTTTCTGAGGCGGGAGACACCTCAGATGACCTATGCCCATGAGTAGGATCGCAGAAAAGGACTCTTGGTGACTCCGGAGTCTTGGTCTTGGGTGTGTGAGTGCACGTAACTGTGTCTGGGTGGCTGAGACCACTAAGATCTCCTCTGTTGGCAGGCTGTCTGAGAGGTTGAAGGGGTCGAGAACACCTCTGGCAGCTTTCTCAATTGATTTGTTTACTGTGGTTCTGTGTTTGTCCTGTCCATTGTCTGTGTGTACCTATTCTTATACCATCTACTTGCGCACCATCTGCCAGTGATTAGAGCTAACCCTGGCTAAATCTTGTTATCTCTGTAAGGTCTCTTCCACCGAAGAGCTTAACAAGTTGTGGGTAGATTGTTGGGAGTGCCCTGGATCTCTGCTTTACCCATGGGTCTCTAGTCATCTCACCCGTCACCCTCTGAAATCTTGCCACCCTCTTGCCGGCCAAACTTATTCTCTTCTATTTCCTTCACTTTGTGTCATGGCGTCTGGGCCAAGCTGCCAGGAACAGAATGGGGGCTGTGTCCCCGACCTTCCGGACTTAGCCCTAGTGGGAATTTTAGTGGCCCTAAGCTGGACCTGTAGGGAGGCTGAGTACCAGACAGATCAGATCAGGAGAATAACCTCATCATAGCCTGAAACCAGCACGCCCTTCCCTCCCTTGGGCCACTCATTACAGGACATAAGAGGTATAAACTGAGGAGGATCTTCCAGCTCCGGTCACTTCAGCACCTGCACCGCCCCCTCCCTATGCCCTGCCTCCACCCAACAGAGCTGCACTGCCAGTGACAGCCCCCACTGTTAAGCCCCCTCAACTTTTTTATCCACCTCTCCTGGATCTTTCTGTCCCACCAGTGGGCTCGCCACCCCCACACACAGAGCGGAACAATTTTTGAGCACCCTGATTCTGCTGTTAGGGAAAGTGAAAATACCCCAGGTGAGACTGGTTCTTGAGACAGCCGTAGTATCTTAAGATCATGTTCACGAGTTCACTGATCTGGATCCTAAGAGCCCTGAAAATGCCAGAACAATCAATATAATCTTTACAGGACAAAGTGCTTCCAATATTAAGAGAAAGCTTCAGAAAGAAGGAAGTACAGAGTTAAAAATCCCTTGACTAGTAGAGCTGGCCTGCCAAGTTTTCTCTGGCTGAGATAAGGGGAAAGAAAAAAAAGAGTTGCAAACCAAAAGCTTCAGGCAGACTTCCTAGCTGCCGCCGTGCAAGCTGAAGGCCATCCCTCAACAAAACAAGGAAAAGGAGGGAGACCAAGGCCACAGGAGTGGAGAAGTCCCCACACCCCTTTGAAAAGAGATCAGAGCAGCTGGTGTAGTAGAAAAAAAAAAAAAGGACATTGAAAGTGAGAGTGTACCAAATACCAAAGGAACAAAAAAGAAAAAAATTAGTTACCTTTTGCCCTTCGAAATGCCTAGGTCAACTTAAACATATGTAAATGTCTTCTATGACCCAAGAGAGTGAGGGTGGGCTAAGATCAGGCCTCCTCTGCCCCAGCCTCCAGTCTCCAAGGTCGTGTAGCTCCAGGGAAGCTTTTAAAAGACCTTTTCTGACTAGGTAGAGACCCTTTTAAGACAAAGATTAGAAAAATTGCTGCTTTGCTATAGTTGTCAGAAATTGGGTGGATCCCCATCATAAAAGAACTGTAGACAAGTTCTCTCTGTTATAGGGGAACTCTAAGAAGTCAAAAGGAATAGAAATCACAATGAGATACACCTGAAATGGCCTGGAAAAATGTTTTCAGCAGTAGCCAGAGGCTTAAAGTTATATCTATACCAATGAATTGGTCAATTGAACAGAGACTTTGTGATTTGCAAAGCCAGTTGATAAAATCTCTAAGGGCTAAAATTAGATTGAAAAATAGGAGAAATAGTAAAAGTTAAATGAAAATTAGAATATATACACAGACTTCTTTCAACAACAGTTATGTTTTATTATTTACAGGCTTAAAATAATTCCCAAGACATTTTATGTAACTTATTGATATTAAATTGAGTTAATAGATATTTGTCATAATTTAAGCTTATATACTTTGGCCTTTTGTGCCACAAGAGGAAGAATATATATATATATATTTAAGTCTGTTAATGAGTGTGTTCATTTTTGCCATTTTAAAAGAATGCACTATAAGAGGTATGCAACAAAGATGTTTATTAAAAAGGAAATTTATTTAATATGGTCAAAAATTTTATCTGTCTGACTAAAGTTTAGTGGTTTAATTTATAATTTGTGAGATTTTTTGAACTTGAATGTTAAATGGCATGTAGGACAGAGAGTTGAGTTTCTTGCTGTTGGAATGGCAGGGTTTTCTTTGATTTCTCAGTTGAGGGGTTAGTTTGTTCTTTGTGTGGTCTGCCTCGATGATGAGGGTTCGGTCTCTCACTGGAGTGAGATTCCTGGGTCGAAAGTTGGGCCACGTGGCTTTAGAGAAAAGAAGAGAAAAAGACTGGGTTTTTTTTTGCCTTTGAGATCTTTGGTTGAATGACTTGGGAGTTGTTTCATAGTGGCTTGTGGTTGGCTCCTGATGGCTCTGGAACTTCATGGAAAGCCACAAGGGATTTTTGTAAGAGCAGGGTGCTGAAAGTGAAGGGGGTTATTTAGTATGTTGTAAATTGTGAGAGGAATGTTGTTGGGATTGAAGGACATGACTGACTCTCATTGGGCTGAAATTTGTGTGTTAGTATTTCCTGTTGTGTTTTTGCCTGGTGTTAGACACAAAATATATAATATTATGTCATAATTTTATTATTGTTTCTTTATTGTTAACTTGGTCACAAATTCATTTTTTTGAATCTAGCATTATCAAAGCTAGTAGTTTGATTGAAGAATTCATATCATTCATCTATGAAGCCTTTTTTTCACTACTTGGGTATTTAGAGACTTGTATATTCTTGGTATATCCTGACTATATGGTATTATGTCTCAAAATTATACAGTGTTATATCTGAAGTTCTTTAAAAATATGGTTAATGGTTATATTTAAAAATATTTTTAATCCAAAGTTTTTTTAACTGATTTTATTTGGCCTTTAAATTGTGCTTGTAATTAACTTCTATCAGGTCTTTCACTGTAAGAGTATTATTTTATAAATTAATCATAACCATATTAAAATTTGTCATCTACAGATAAGTTTTTACTTAACTGATTTGCTGAAAACGTTTGACCAAAATGTCTCAACAAAAAGACGGACCATATTGGACTTATGAAAAGGACTGTGACTAGACTCAATCAAGATTTCCAGAACTCTTATGCAGAAGCTGATGAGTTTACAGGCTGCTGCTGATCCAGAATCACATGGAACAAAAACTGACTACATAAGACTGAGTAAACGAAAAGATACTATGGGTTTTATGTGAGAATATTGCAAATGTTTATCCTACTTTCTGGATATAAGAAACAATTTTCTTTTCTCCTAAATTATCTAACTAATGGGTTTAAACATTATAACTCTTAAATTAGAAGTTCCTGTTGATAAACTTAGCAAAGTTGTAAATATCGTAACCAGAAAACTGTCTAAAATTTGAGCTATGATTTTACAAAATAGAATAGTATTAGCCTTCCTGTTAGTCTCTCGAGAAACAGTTTGTGCCTTAATAGATAAACATTGCTGTATTTATATTAATACTCAATCTGAGGTTTTTGCAGAATGTAGTTGCTGTTGAGACACATGAAAAACAGTTACTGATACTGTTTATGCATAAACAAACATCTCATGAGAATTGTTTCCTTGGTTCAAAAACCTTATAGTCATGGTTTTGTTGGTTATTTCAGACAATTGGCCTAATATTGTTGTTAGTATTTCTGTTTTATTTCCTAGTTTGCTGTATGGTACTTGAGATCTTAAAGACCAAATGGTGCCCAATTACCTCTCATTGAACGTTTTTAAAAGATTCTGTAACAAGATCATGATCCAAAAGAAAAAAACGATATTTTTATGCAATAGTGTGTGGCCCCAATATCAACTAAGATACCAGGAAAGATGCCACAACATGGGTCCATGGCTTACCATACAATTCTGCAGCTTGATTTGTTTTGTAAGAAAGAAAAGAAATGGGATGAGGTCCCCTATTTCCAAGCTTTCATGTCCATCTACCAGACCTTAAACCCTTCTAACCAAGTTCTTTTTCAGGCAAAACTGAAGACAAAGTTTCTCCCTGAGTCTTCAACAGAGGACTCCCTCTTGAAAAGATTAGTCCTGGTACCTGCTTTGGTCTCCCCTCCCCTGTATGGAGAAGGCATGGTTGCAGTCAACAGGTAGGGATGGAGAGAGATGGAGCCTAATTCTAGTACGGAATGGGTAGAGGAGTTTGGCAGAGAGACAGCCAGAAAGTGAGAGTTCGACTGCCTCAGGTATGGTCTGCCCCTCCCACACCCATCAGGGTACTGTTTTTGGTGAGGGCGCTGTCAGGGTTTGGGCAGGGCAATTACCTGAAATTGTTTTTAAAGTCTTCAACAATAGAGATCAGAAGACAGGAAAAAAAGGAAAAAAAATGAATGAAGCAAAAAGCAGCCTTGCTGACGGCTGCCCTAGCCCCTCCAGGTCCGGAGAGAAGAACAAGAGGCCAAGAGCTACACCGCCCAGGATAGGGCTGAAGAATGGGGCTCACCTCACTTCTCTTTCTAAATGACTGATAAACTCTAAAAGAAATTATTGTTACCCGAGACCCAAGTATATGGTATAGTATCAGATCCACATGAAGAAACTCACTACAAGAGAGATGCCAGCCTCGAGTGAATCCAACAGGTGGCCACCAGGCCAAATTTCCTAAAAAACATCTGGGATGTTACAAAGAGGTGTCACCTATGTGCAAGACACAACCCAGAGACTGAGCCCCACCCAAAGGAACCGAGAGTCCAACACTGAGAAACAAACATGGGAGAAGACTGACAAGAGGATTTCATAGTAATGCCCCGAGCACCCGGGAGCTTCAGGTACCTGTTGGTCTTCGTGGACACCTACTCAGGGTGGGTGGAGGCTTTCCCTTGTCAAACTGAACAAGCCCGAGAAGTCACCAAGGCATTACTCAAGAAAATCATACCTTGAGGAAGACCTTGGCAAAACTTTGCCAGGAAACAAACTCCACTTAGATACAACTTTTGCCCATTGCCCTGCTCAGAATCTGGGTAGCCCCTTGAAATGGATTTAAATTAAGCCTTTATAAATTAATATATGGGAGACCATTTCTGAAGAAGTCAACTTTCCCCACCTCAGTAATGACCGAGGTGGAGAAGAGACTGGTTCCGTTCTCTCAGAACTGTTATAAACACTGTTAATCAATATGCTTTTTCCCTTTTGTTTTTCCCTTCTGACACTCCTCTTCATAGGCTCCAACCCATAGATTGGGTCCTGTTGAAAATCTGGAAAAAAAATCAACACCTGGAGGATCAATTGGCCCCTAGGTGGAAAGGACTTTTAAAGTTCTCCAGCATTTCTCCTTCCTTGAGATCCTGGTTAACCTCCTTAATAATCTTAAGAGTAGTGATTATTCTAGTTTGTTTTTGTGTTCTCTGTTTTATGAAAATATTGACAAGAGAAACTACAAATACTCTTAAGGCTGGAAAAATGTTTACCCTAGTAAGTAGAGATCCCCCTTCTTCAGTCTCTGGGGATGCATGGCATTTAATTCACCATGATGCAGCCAACTTCCACTCTAACTTACCCCCACCCCCATCCCCCGTCTACAGCCCTTAGCCAATACCAGGAGGTTTCTCAACACAGCAACGCCCCTGGTCAGCAGGAAGTAGCCACAGGAGAATGGCGCCCAGTTTCCCAAGATTGAGAAACTTCCGAAAAAGCGGTGGACTGAAAGGGGCTGCATGGAAATTTCGCATTTATTGTTTATTGCCAGCAGTATAGGCCTAGCTTCCTGGGTATTGTGGTATTGTTAATGTCTAGCTTGTATAGTTCACTTTTGCATAATCCTATGATTTTGATTTATTTTCCTCCTATCCTCCCTCTTCCTTTCCCATGATATTTTCTTTTTTGGTTATTCTTTCTCCCTCCTCCTATTCCAGTAAGATTAACTACAGTTTCTCCTTGGAGGGTGGCAGAACAAATTGATAACCCTCAAGGACTAGGATTAACTCATCTGCGACATGACAATAATGGTGCCAGATGACCTTCAAGGATTGCCAGTAAGAAGTTAGATCATCTGGGGCATGCAGAATGTAACCACCGCGAAGAGAAACTATAATCCTGTCCGTATAAAAACTTTCAGCCAGTCTCCAGTGAGGGAGATGGGTCTTTTGGAGGAGCTCATTCCCCTCTGTCTCCTGTATATATTGTATACAATAAAACACTCTTGCTGCTTACCTCACCCCTGTCTCAGTATTGGCTTCTGCGGCAGGCAGCTCAGACCCGCCATTGTGGTAACAATCAGACATACCCGGCCTGAGCAGGTTTGCCACACGAAGACCTTCTGAAACTTGTCTTAAAAGAAACAAACAAACAGAAAAAAACCTAAGACCAAAATAAAAGGCAAACATATCCATAATATCAGTATGATGGAGGCTATTGTCTCATCAAAAGTCTCTAGTGATGCAAATGGCTTGTACTTGACTGCTAACCTAAAGGATGGCACTTCGAACCCACACAGCAATACGGTGGAAGAAAAGCCCTAGTGATCTGCTTCTGTTAAGATTATAGCCAAGAAAACCCTATGGAGCAGTTCTACTGTGTAGCACATGTGATTAACATGAGTCAGAATCAACTTGGTGGCAATTAACAACAACAACAACAAAAATAACAACATTGTCTCATTAGGAGGGAGATGGGGATACAAGTTTATGGAAAAACAAAAAGAAACAGAAAACGTGGGACAAATAATAAATTAATTTGGTAGCAATTTCCCATTATATCCATAATTAAAATAACTTCAAAAGGTCTAAATTCCCCATTTAAAAAATAAAGATAGACATATTGGATTTTTAAAAATCCAGCGACATGCTATTTATATGAAATGTTCACACAAGGGTTGAAAATAAAAGGATGAGAAAGAAATATCAGGAAATGATAGAAATTGATGTAATCATCTTAATATTAGATAAAGTGACCTTTAAGATAAAGAGCTTTACTTTTTAAACTTGTGTGCACCTAATAAAGTATATGAAGCAAAAATTGATAAAGCTACAGAGTGATATGCCTCCTTTGCCATGAGACCAGAAGACCTGGATGGTGCCTGGCTACCTTACTGAACATTTTGAATAAGGATTCTATAGAGGAATCTCGATCAAAAGGGGGAAAATACACAACAGACTTTCAAAACTCATGGACTCCAGACTTTCTGGAGACATGGAGGCTGGAGCAACCCCTTAAACTATTGCCCTGAGATAATCTGTAAACCTTAAACCAAAAATATCCCCTGAAGTCTTCTTAAAACCAAACAACCATTTAGCTTAACTAGTAAAAAATGTCTGCATTGATCATTATGCTCTTTGAAGAACTGTCAATATGGGATCAAACTGACAACAACAACTAGAAAGATTAGACAGGAACCTTAGGTGGCAGTGAGTTCCTTAGGGGGAGGACCAGCTCAGAAAAGGAGGTGAGAATGGTTGCACAACTTGAAGAATATAATCAATGTCACTGAATTGTACGTGTAGAAACTGTTGAATTGGTGCATGTTTTGCTGTGTATATTCTCAGCAACAACAACAAAATAAATAAAATTTTTTTAAAAAAATAAGAAAAATATATCATCAAAGTGGGAAAAATCAACACACCTCTCTTGGTAGATCAAGCAGGAAAAAAAATCAGCAAAAATATAGACTATCTGAAAAACACAGTTAACAAGTTTGACCTACTGAGTGTAGAGAGGGCATTGTATCCAACAGTGAGAAAATACAATTTCTTTTTCTTAGCAGTACATGATACAGTAACAAAAATGATCAAGTATGCCTCCCCACATTTTTCAGTGCATAGTGATATAGGTTAATCTGAGCAAAATTTAATGAAGTTAGAAGTTAACTAAAAAAGATAAATAAAAAATCCCTGTGTGTCTGGAAAATTTAAAACATAAATACTATAAATAACTCATGGATTAAAGAAGTCAACATGGAAATTTAAAATAACTAGGACAGAATAATGTGAAAACATTGTCTATCAAAATTTCTGGGGTGCTTCAAGCTGCTTAAATATTTATATGAAATGAACCTAAAATATAAAGACACACAAAGCTTGAAAGTAAAAGGATGGGAAAGAAAAATCTGCTTCTGTAAAGATTATAGTCAAGGAAACCCTATAGGGCTCAGTTTTACTTTGTAATGCATGGGGTCGCCATGAGTCAGAGTCAACTCGACAACACCAGGTTTGGGTTTTGTTTTTTGTTGTTGTTGTTTTGGTTTTCCAGTAACTCATCAACGAGGGATGCAGCTGTGGGTAGAGACACATGGGCAGCTTTGAGGTGGAGGAAGGCATGTCTCCACAGTTTGGGATTTACGCCTTTAGATATATAAGTCTGAAAGGTGAATGCCAGTGGTCAGGGAGAACTTATTCAGGACAACGCCCATAACAGTACATATGAGGATTTGAATAGCGACATAAGATTGAGCTAAGTCCAGCTCTTTGTTCATTCATTCAGTATTTATTAAGCATCTATTATATGCCATACACTGTTCTAGGTACTGGGGATACAGCAGTGAAAAAAGCATCTATTGTACTGGAGGTTCTAGCTAATTCAATAAGACAAGAATTTTTTTTTTTTTTAACAGTCAGTACACATATTGTTTTATGACATTGGTTAACAACCCCATGACATGTCAACACTCTCCCTTCTCGACCTTGGAGGACCTTTTTTTTTTGGTGAAAATATACACAGCCAAAGTTACACCATTTCAAAAGCTTTTACATATACAATTCAGTGACATTGATTACATTATTCAGTTGTGCTGCTATTTTCACTATCCTTTTCCACATTATTCTTTCACCATTATCTTCAACTCACTGCCCCCTAGGCTTCCCATCAAACCTTTTGGGTTGCTTGTAAGAATTTTGTTTTAAGTGTAAGTATTAGAAAGGAAGAGGTAAAGCTGTCATTATTTGGAGTCACTCCAAGAGAATCAATTTAAACACTCTGTAATAAGCAAATTTAGCAATGTGTCTAGACACAGGATCATATATTAAAAACGAATAGTGTACATATCAACAGTAACAACTGATAAAATGTGATGGGGGGAAAAGCAACAAATAACACGAGTTTGGCAATATTACTGGATACAACATCAAGATATAGAAATCACTACTAATTGGAAATAACAAATTGAAAAAGATAATAGAATAAGCATCTTATTTCCAGTAGCATCAAACTTTATAGAATAGCCTTCCTCTTCCTGTAAAATTCAGTACTATAGCTTAGATGGGCAGAGCAAGGTCCACGTGGAGAAGCAGCTTGGCTTGGGGTGTCAGAACCCAAGTCATGTATTATGGATTGAATTCTGTTCCCCAAAAATATGTGTTGGAATCATTGTTACGTTAATGAGGCTATATCAGTGTAGGGTGTGTCTTAAATTTAACCACTTTTGAGATATAAAAAGAACAGATTAGGCACAGAGACAAGCAAGCATGAATGGGGAAAGATAGATGCTACGTGGAAATCTCCAAAGAAAGCCAAGAAGAACACTAGAGAAGCTGAGACAAGGATTTTCCCTTAGAGTCAACAGACAGCCTTCCCCTAGAGCTGTTGGCTTGAATTTGGCGGATGACACAATCTTGCTTGCTAAAAGTGAAGAGGACTTGAAGCACTTACTGATGAAGATTAGACTACAGCCTTGAGTATGGATTACACCGCAACATAAAGAAAACAAAAATCCTCACAACTGGACCAATAAGCAACATCATGATAAATGGAGAAAAGATAGAAGTTGTCAAGGATTTCATCTTACTTGGATCCACAGTCAACACTCATGGAAGGGGCAGTCAAGAAATCAAACGATGCATTGTATTGGGCAAATCTCCTGCAAAAGGCCTCTTTAAAATGTTAAAAAGCAAACATGTCACCTTGAAGACTAAGGTGCGCCTGACCCAAGTCATGGTGTTTTCAGTTGCCTCTTATGCATGCGAAAGCTGGACAATGAATAAGAAGAACCAAGAATGGACACCTTTGAATTATGGTGTTGCCAAAGAATATTGAATATACCATGGACTGCCAAAAGAACGAACAAATCTGTCTTGGAAGAAATATAGCCAGAATGCTCTTTAGAAGCAAGGATGGTGAGACTACATCTCACACACTTTGGCCATGTTATCAGGAGGGATCATTCCCTGGAGAAGGACATCATGCTTGGTAAAGTAGAGGGTCAGTGAAAAAGAGGAAGACCGTTAATGAGATGGATTGACACAGTGGCTGCAACAATGGGCTCAAGCATAAAAAACGATTGTGTGGATGGTGCAGGACTGGGCAGTATTTCGTTCTGTTATACATAGGGTCACTAGAAGTCAGAACAGACTCAACAACATCTAACAACAACAGTCTCCTGCACTGTGAGAAAATAAATTTCTGTTCTTTAAAACCACCCACTTGCAGTATTTCTGTTATAGCAGCACTAAGAAACTAAGACATGGGGTGGGAAGAGTGCCCAGCAAGGGGAGGCAGCCTGGCATGGGGAGTCAGAGGACAAAGGAGTGTGCCAGTGGAGCAACAACCTGGCACAGGGGCAGTGAGAAGGGTTTTCATGTGGGGAGGTGGAGCTTCCTGCAGAGGCAGAGCCCAAGAGGGATGGGAAAAGCACCCACCCATGGGTGGAAGGCCTGGTGTGGGGTGAATGCAGAGCCTGATTGGAGTGAGGAGGGCATACACATGGGGGAGGAATGGCAGCAGCAAATAGGAGGTTGGTTACATAAACCGAAAAAGCTCCAAACCAGTTGCCGCCAAGTCAATTCCAACTTATGGAGATCCCATGTGTGTCAGAGTAGAACTGTGCTCCATAGGGTTGCAAAGGCTGATTTTTCAAAAGTAGATCACCAGGCTTTTCTTCTGAGGTGCCTCTGGGTGGACTCAAACTGCCAGCCTTTCAGTTAGCAGCCAAGTGCCATTAACTGTTTGTGCCATGCAGAGACGCCTACAGGTTACATAAAAAAGAATGACTAAAAAAATTTAATTTATCAAGGACAATGGGAACCAAGTTTCTCACTGACAGAGAAGGGATTTACAGATGTGGAAAGCGAGGAAGCTACAATGTACCCTGCGAGGCTGGATTGGAACTGGAAGCATCATGTGAACTCACCACTTTCAATACAGATTGATATAGAAGTATAGATATAAATGTGTGTGTGCATATTTTTAATATATATTCCTTAGCTGTGTTCACTAAGAGGGCCTGACAGAAGGCAATACCCCAAAGCTACGCACACACCTAGTGTCCAGATATGCAAGGGAGGCAAAGAACAACTATCAGGGTGCTATAATTCAAATTAACAAATGATAAGAAGAAATAGGAAATCTGAACATCCCTGCATCTATTAAAGAAATTGAATTAGTAATAATAATGATAAACCTTCATACACACAGACACCATTCTTAGAGGAAAATTTATAGCTGTGCAAATATTTCTATTAGAAAAGACAAAATTCTAAAATCAATCTTCCTTGTTCAGTAACTAGAAAAAGAAAAGCAAATTAAACTCAAAGTAAGTAGACATAAGGAAATAAGAAGATAAGAGTAGAAATCAATAAAATAGAAAATGGACAAACGTTAGAGAAAATCAATGAAGCCAATATCTGGTTCTCTGAAAAGATCAATAAAATTGATAAACTTCTATCTAGACTGATCAAGAGAAAGGGAGAGAAGACACAAAGTATCAATACACTTTGTTTGCTTTACTATTATGTTAAAGATTCACATAATTCTAGAGTCAAATCTACAAAATAAGGTGTATTCACAGAAGTATAGCTTATACCTCTGTCCTTTCCACTCTGTTTCCTTCCTGTCCTATAGATACTCACTTTGTTTATTTTATGGTTTATCCTCCCACTTTTTAAGCATAAGAAATACATGTATATTGAATATATTTGTAGCATTGTTTTATAAGGAATGTTGTGTCTCTCAAATGGGTCTCTCATGAAGTGATTTAAGATTCATGTGAATATAGTCATACAGTTGAATATAATCAATACAGTCATGCATAGCTTAACATCCATGATACAGTCTGTGAAATAGGATGTTATGTGATTTGGATGTTGTGTGAACACCTAGTTTATCTAAGGTTTCAACAAATTCTTTTGCGCCTTTCCAACGACACTTGCAGACTCACCACTCTCACATTATGCAGCAAAAAACATAGTTTGAAGCCCTTGAACCACCCAGTGCTAGCACTAGACTCTATATCGTAGTCTGGTCTGACTTTTTCTTTGAGCATTTTAAACATGGTCTGTGCCTTAGCAGTGATCGTCAACATGCCGAGAAGGATTCGCTTTTGTGTTTGGTTTGCCATCCACGGCTTTAGCATTTTCTCCATATCTGGTATAGGTCCCTCTCTCATTCTCGTTAGCCTTTTAGCTTTCAGTGGAGTCAATCCTTTAACAATTTGGAGAATTTTTTCTTTGTTTTTAAGGTTACATCTGCTACGTCCTATTCTCCGATCAGAATTTCTGAGCTCTTTTATAACCTTATGGAACCAGGAACTTGCACCGCTTGAATGTGGCTCGAGTGGACGTCATGCTGTGCATGACTGTATATTTAAAAGCATATTTAGTGTGTTCAAAAACACATGCAAAAACAAAACCTGTTACCATCAAGTTGATGCCAACCCACAGCAATCCTATAGGTCAGAAAAGAACTGCCCCGTAGGGTTTCCAAAGCTGTAATCTTTACGGAAGCAGACTGCCATATCTTTGTCCTGCGGAGCGGCTGGTGGGTTCCAACCGCCAACCTTTTGGTTACTAGCTAATCACTTAACCACTGTGCCACCAGTGCTCCTTCAAACACATGCAAGAGTGTATAAAATAGATCGATGCATATGGTTATAGTCAATAAATATCTGTAGAGAATAGCCAAAGGATTTACCCTGTTTCTGCATAGGGAGACTTCCGTCTTTTTGTCAATTGTAGATTGACAAGACATGTGGCCATCTAAACTAGATTTCTGTGCAAAATTTGTCCAATTTATTTTTCAAAATCATATTTTGCATTCCCAAGGTCCTAATGATTCTGAGTGATGATGATGTAGCCAGTAAAGTGTGTGCCCCTGTTACACACAGTGAACAAGAGCATCCCGACTTGGGGGATGGGATCTTTCAAAAGCCTTTTGTTGACTGTCTAAATTGGTTACTCCTTTTCTTTTATAACATGATGAGCTTAACTATAAATCTTGGTTAAAACTATAATCACGTGTTTTATCCTAAGATAAAATGCAATATCAACACTGAGAATATGACTACTGAGTACATAACCAACTTTAATATTATGGTTGTCCTCGGTTGCCATTTGGTGACTATATCCCCCTGGTGATAGAGTTATTTGTAAAAATTCCAGATTCTGCTGTGGTTATGTAAACACTATTTTACCAAAAAACCAAACCGTTTGCCATCGAGTCAGTTTCTGCTCATAAGCGATCCTATAGGACAGAACAGAACTGCCCCATAGGGTTTCCAAGGAGTGGCTGGTGGATTCGAACTGCCGACCTTTTGGTTAGCAGCTGAGCTCTTAACAACTGTGTCACCAGGGCTCCAAACACTATATAGTTTGATCTAGTTGTTTAAGTTTGTTTTCAAATTGAAGATGATAGTGTCTTAATAACTTACAGTTTATACTTGGTAGAAGTTTTCAGCTACTAGTCCTTACTTGGCAGACAGGATTAACTGCTGAAGTGCAAGGAAGTATCCTTTAGGAGATGAGCGGAAAACATGAGCCCTCATGTTCAAAGCTCACGTCCAAGAGTTCTGATTACTCGCTCCCTGGTCCAATGCTGGTTATATGACGAAGTTCATACATATGAGCTCTTGTTAGATAATCTCCGTTTGTCTTAACTGCTTATAAGAGTGAACTTTATATTTATCTTTTCCTTCATTCTGAACTATCAGAATGAAGTTTTTTTGTTTTTGTTTTGTCTTAATCCACATATATGTATTACATGTATATGTATATACACGCATATAACCAAAAATTAAACTTGTTACCGTAAAGTCGGACTTATACACGCGATAGACAGAGTAGAGCTGCCCTGTAAGGTTTCCAGGGCTGTAAATCTTTACAGAAGCAGACTGCCACATCTTTCTCCCATTGA
Source organism: Trichechus manatus latirostris (assembly GCF_000243295.1). NCBI lineage: Eukaryota > Metazoa > Chordata > Mammalia > Sirenia > Trichechidae > Trichechus > Trichechus manatus. The sequence goes on from NW_004443945.1 coordinate 3,167,742, forward strand.
ATGGCTGGTAGATTCAAACCACTGACCTTTTGGTTAGCAACTGAGCTCTTAACCACTGTGCCACCAAGGCTCCTTAATCACACATATAAAACATAGTATATTAAACTTTGTAAAAGAATGTGGTTTATTACAGAATTTTTTAAATGAATTGTTCAGAAGAGAGGAAAAGATAAATGGCAAGTAAGTTATAGCAAATTGTATTAAGTTAAAGCTCTTACTTAGAGCTTTAAAAACCTTAATTTAAGAACATAATTAAATCTTTTATGGGAAAATTATAAAATCAAACTTATAACATATTAATTATTTTGTTAACAACTAACAAAATATTGAGGACAGTGGTGGTTCAGTGGTAGAATTCTCGCCTTCCATGCCGGAGATCCAAGTTCGATTCCTAGCCAATGTTCCTCAAGTGGCCACCACCCGTGTGTCAGTGGAGGGTTGGGTGTTGCTATGATGCTGAACAGGTTTCAGTGGAGCTTCCAGACTAAGACTGACTAGGAAGAAAGGTCGGGTGATCTACTTCCTAAAATCAGCCAATAAAAACTCTATGGGTTACAATGGTCTGATCCGCAACCCATTATGGGGATGGTTCAGGACCAGGCAGCATTTCGTTCTGTTGTGCTTGGGGTTGCCATGAGCTGGGGTCAACTCCATGGCAGCTATCAATAATAACATACTGGGCTGGAAAAAGAACGAGTTTGTTTTACAATTAGACAAAAACAAAGTTAGAGTTCACGTGGGGATTAGATGATTCTCATTTTAGCATCATTGTAATACAATATCTGTTGTTTTAAAAAGAAAAGGAGTCTTAATCTACCCTTAGGGACACTTTAGAAAGGATACCTATTTATAGATAGAGTTTTATATGAGTAATAAAAGTAGGAATATAGAGAAATTAACACTTTTGAGGTATAGACAAAATTCTCCTTTTGATTTTTAGATTTTATAGCTCTATACAGACCCAGTTTTTAAAAATTTAACATATATATTTATCTATAACATCATTTATCTTTTACTGCAGGCAATATTCTGTTGAACTCAAATTAGTTTCTTAAAATTTTAAAATTCAGTACTGTTTTTTTACAAAATCCCCAAAGTATAAGATTGTCAAAAAATAAAATTAAGTGAATATTAAAATACAATATAATTAATATTACTGTGAATAATAAAGAAATACTATACTTTAAAAATCTTACCCAGAAAGTTTAAGTAAAAGATTTCTATAAGTCTGTAAGATTTACAATGTTATTTGTTTTATAGAGACCAATTTATTAAAAATACAATTATACACAATTTAATTTTAAGCCTATGTTTATTTATGATACATATATGTGTACATATAGGTGTATATTTGTACATATGTACCTGTCATACATGTTAGAAAAAAATTTTTAAATATTAGAAAAAATAGAATTGATACATTTTCAAATATTGTATTCTGCTGAAATTGCAAAATAATCTCATTTTTAAAGAATTAAAGTTCACAACCAAAAAAAAAAAAAAGGCTTTAATTTTCCAATGGATATTCTTTTTTATTTCAATTGTCAGTGTTAAGTAAATTCCTAAAGTATTGCTAAATTTCCCCATTTTATTATACAATTCATTTTACTACCAAATTTGGAATGATGTATCTTTAGAAAAAGGAAAACTCGTATACAGTACTGTTTGTTTGCTTAATGAAAGAAGAAAAAGAGGTGGTGATTCCTCTTTCCTTGGCTTAGAAGCCATGGTTTCTTAGACGAGGATTTAAAGGTCTACTCTCCTCCCCTTCCCTCTTCTTCTTAAAACCTTAGTTCTAGGAGAACTGTGCATGCTACTATATTTTTATCTTAGCATCTTATTACAATATCTTCTTATTTTTCAATATGGTCTCCATTCTTAATAGCATAGAAGTCAGTAATTTTTCCATATTCTGAATACTTTAAGCTTTTATTAAAGTAATACACTTAAATAGTTCTTTTTGAAGCCCAATAATACCAAAAGGAAAATAGAAAATAGCAGTTCTTTGCCTCATCACTCCCACCCTACTACTGAGTCCCACTGCCAAAAAACTACCACTTTTAACTTCTTTAATTTTAATTTCTGGTATTTACTTCCTTGTTTCTAAATAGTATGCAAAACAACTATTTCTTGATTTTCAGTTTAAGGCTTATCATTTGACTTCCCACTACAGAAGATTAGGATTAGTTATACATGCCCACAAACCTTACCCACCTACCCCTACCATCACCACATATATACACCCTTCTCTTTCCTTCTCTCGCTATGCATCATTGAGTTAATAGAGTTATGTCACAATTTTTGGTTAAATCTTTACTCAATGTTTACATTACTGTGACTAAATAAACATTCAGAGCTGAGCCATGAAAGGTTTTGTAATTACAATTTTTTCGAAACAACTTTCTGTTTTCCTGGAATTGATCATTGCTTAGTTTTTTCATTTGCTTAGTTTTCTGTGTTCTGGGAGAAAGAGTTGATAATCTGCTCCTGTAAAGATTGCAGCCTAATAACAACGTTTTTTAAAGAAAATCTTCTGCATCCCACTTTGATGAGAGGCATCTGGGGTCTTAAAAGCTAGCGAGCAGCCATCTAAGATGCATCAATTGGTCCCAACCACCTGGAATAAAGGAGAATGAACAACACCATGGACACAAGGAAAGTATTAGCCCAAGAAACAGAAGGGGCCACGTAAACCAGAGCCTTCATCAGCCTGAGACCAGAAGAGCTAGATGGTGCCCGGCTACCACCAATGACCGCCCTGACAGGAAACATAACAGAAAGTCCCTGACGGAGCAGGAGAAAAGAGGGGTGCAGAACTCAAATTCTAGTAAAAAGACCAGATTTAATGGTTTGATTGAGACTGGAGGGACCCTGGAAGACGTGGCCCCTAGGCTCTCTGTTAGCCTAAAACTAAAACCATTCCTGAGGCCAACTCTTCAGACAAAGATTAGACTGGTCTATGGGACATAAAATGATACTTGTAAAGAGTGTGCTTCTTAGCTCAAGTAAATACATGAGACTAAATGAGCAGCTCAAGTCCAGAGGTGAGATGAGACAGCAGAGAGGGACAGGAGCTGGTTGAACGGATGTGGAAAATCCAAGGTGGAAAGGAAGAGTGTGCTGTCACAGCATGGGGAGAGCAAGCAGGGTCACAAGACAAGGTATGTATAAATTTTTATATGAGAGACTAACTTGAATTGTAAACTTACACTTAAAGCACAGCAATAAAATAAAGAAAGAAACCAAAATTTTTTAAAACTTTATTTTAAGATTTAAGTTACATTTCCTAGCATGTATCAAGAAACATAGCATTTCCCCCACTTCATGTTTTAAATGGTCTATTTTTCTATTTAGCTATCAAACAGTTATATAATCAATAATTGCTATACATGTAAGTTTATTATCAATTTTAATTATAGAATAATATGTGATAAATATAGTTGTAAATTGCTTAAATGTAATATTTCTTAGATTATATGAATGCTAACAATAAAAATGTTCTGTAACATCTTGAATTACAACATCATTAGTAACTGAGTGGAAGCCTTTTTTAAAATTTTTCTCTTTCATTTCCTTTTAATTACTACTTCATTTTCAAAAAAGTTATTAATATGGGGGGGGAGAGGGCTAACAATCGCAGGGATTGCAACCAATGTCACAAAACAATTTGTGTATAAATTTTTGAATGAGAAATTAATTTGCACTATAAACTTTCACCTAAAGCACAATAAAATTTTTAAAACAGTTATTGATAAGTTCTCAAATACTAATTACTGCAATATTATAGCTAAAGCACCAGAAAATTTGACAAAATCAGAGACTATAAAAACATCGGTAGCAATGAAAACAGCGTGTGCTTATAGCACGTGCAGACAAAATCATGTGATTTGAAGTGGCACTGTAACTGGGTAATAATGACACCTCTGACCAGAGTGCATTAGAAGGTTCAAAAAGTAAATTAGCATAGAGTTTTAGCCTTGTAGATATATCGATACACCTAAGTTCAGCTCACAAAAACATTTTTTGTTGTTATAACTATCTACAGGGATTTTTTATAAAAAATAACAAATGTATGCTGAAACACTGCACAAAAATTTTATAGGCAGTCATTTTGATGTCACGCCTTCTGACTGTGTCACCTGGTTCAGTCCTCACCCCCTGCACCCATATAGTGACACCACTGGGTGCAAACTACTAATGCACTCGACTGCTAACTGAAAGATTGGTGGTTCAAGTCCACCCAGAGGCACTTTGGAAGAAAGGCCTGGTGATCTACTTCTGAAAGATCAGCCATTGAAAACCCTGTGGAGCACAATTCTACGCTGACATTCATGGGCTTGCCATGAGTCAGAATCCACTCAACAGCAATTAGTTTACTGGTACACAAATGAGGACATAATAGCAGTGTGATGGTTAGTTTTATGTGTCAACTTTGCTAGGCCAGTTATTTAGTCAAACACTAACCAAGATGTTGTTGCTAAGGTATTTTGTAGCTGTGGTTAACATCTACAATCAGTTGACTTTAAGTAAAGGAGATTATCCTCTACAATGTGGGTAGGCCTCATCCAATCATTTGGAAGGCCTTATGAACAAAAACTGAGGTTTCCCAGAGAAGAAGAAATTCTGCCTCAAGACTGTAGCAGCAGCATCAACTCTTGCCAACCTGCCTACAGATCTTGGCCTATCATGTGAGTCAATTCCTTAAATAAATAAATCCTGTAGATGGAAAAAACTGGAAACAAGTGGTAGTGATGGCTGTACAACATGATGAACACAGTTTGGTGTCGGGAACTGTACATGTGAGGAATGTTGAAATGGTAAATGTATTGTTACATATATATTTACCACAATAATATATATATTTATATTACACACACGCGTATTTGGGAGTCCCTGGCTGGTATAAATGTTTAACACACTTGACGGCAAACCAAAGAGCTGGAGGTTTGAGTCCACACAGAGGCACCTCGGAAGAAAGACCTGGCGATCGACTTTCAAAAATATCAGCCATTGAAATCCCTATGGAGCACAGGTCTATTCTGACACACATGGGGTTGCACGAGTCAGAATCAACTTGATGCATCAACTGTTTTTTTTTAATGTATGTATATGTGCATTTATTTGTGTGTGTAGCCTATTGGTTCTTTTTTTTTTTTTGAGAACTTTCACTGATACAAGCAGGAAGAAAAAAATTGATGATGCAGGATGGAGAGGAGACAATGGTTGGAGAGGAGTCCTTGATTGGTGAGACAGAATGGGACCCCCTGCTCTATGGGAGCAGAATGGGAGGGAGAGCATGCAGGTAGGTTGGCGGTTGTGGAGGTAGAAGCTTGTGGAAGTTCCTTCCCTGGGGCCTCTTCTACCATCTCCAGGAAATGTGAAGCAAGTTAACAGCTGGGTGTGAGGAGGGAAGGAATGAGGAGTTGTAAAAGAGGCCTCCTGGAAGCTTGCTGAGGAATAGCAGGGATGAAGTCTATGTCTGGTGACAAATTGAAAGTCAGACCATTCTGCATGATCAGGAGTTTAGTTTTCAGTAGTCAGTTCTTGGGCAGCTGCAGAGTTAGTAGGAAGTTGGATTTAATCTGAGGTAGGGTTTTGCCAAGAGAGTTGAGGGGGCAGGGTGGACAGTGGAAGCTAAGGTGGATGTGGGAGGGGCAGAGAGGAAATGGGTGATGGACGATGAGAAGGTGGCGATTGATGGATTGGAGGATCCGGCAAAGTTGAAGCATTCTCGGAGCAGGAATAATGAGCTAAAAATACGAGAGGAGGTGGTCAGAGAGCACAGTGCTTAAGAATTGAGCTTTTTGGGATAAAATGGTTATTGGTGATGACAAGGGTAAGATAAAACCACAGGAAACTGGCTAAAGTGGAGGTAGAGTACGAGATCTTTGGAAACGAGGCAAGGACTGAGAAGCTGGCATGTTGGATGTTTTTCTGCGTGGCTATTGAAATCACCAAGAATTAGCACTGAAGAATGGTTGAGAGAGAGATGGTTCTCCAGGCACTAAAAGAGTTGATGAAGTGACTTGGAGGTTGGTCGGTGATTACCAAGAGGAGGAGCAGCAAGGAGTTAGTCTGACGTCATGTGTTTCAATGGAGCAGGATTTGGGACAGGGGAGTGGAAAGAACCCTGGTCTAGAGGCAGCAAAGAGGATTAGGGTATTTACCCCATCCTCACACCAGAGGTCCAGGCAGGGCTGCAGGCTGTGGTCCTGCAGGATGCACCCTGCCCTGAAATCCAGTCCACAGTGCCCTCACCATGCCTGTGCCCAGGGCTCTGTTACCTAGAGGGGACACCGTTTTCTAATTCACTCCAAGATGCTCTAAGTTCTAGCAGGTAGGTAGCCCAGAGTTTAAGGGGGTAAGAGAAAAAGCAGCGACCACTTGAGAAGGCAGCAGGAGAAACAGTGTCCCCAAAAAGAGCCAGGTTCTTTTTAGAGAAAGAAGGTGAAAGGATCATACAAGATAAAAGGTTGAAAACATAGGCGAGTTTGCTGGTGAGACCCTGAGTTCCAGAAGTCAAGCTTGGAAGGGTTTGGGGATAAAAGCTATCAGAAGAGAAGCTTTATAACCTTGGGGAGGGCAAAAAAAAGAAAAAAGAAAAAAAAAAACCAAACCCATTGCTATCGAGTTGATTCCAACTCATGGCAACCCTATGTGCTACAGAGTAGAACTGCTCCGTAAATTTTTCTTGGCTGTAATCTTTATAGAAGTAGATTACCAGGTGTTTCTTCCTAGGTGCTGCTGGGTGGGTTCAAACTGCCAATCTTTATGTTAATAGTTGAAGGAAAACCAGAAACCTCTTTGGGGAGGGCAGGATCTCTTAAACAAGATTTTAAGGAAAAAAAAAACAAAAACTGCATAAGGGCAAAAATTAAAAAAAAAAGGGATTTGACCATTTAAAGATTTTTAGTTCAATGGAGTATCTATAGGCAAGATGAGCAGTCTAGTAACAGTTTGGGAGAAATTTGTGCAAAGCCAAGACTCATAGCTAGAATGTTCAAGAACTCCTGCAGATCAGCAAGAAAAAGACAAGAAACCCAATTTTTCAAATAGGCAAAGGTTTGATAGATAATTCACTGAAAGGGAAACACACCTGGCTAGTAAGCATATGAAGTCATGTTCGATCTCACCAGCAATGAGCAAGATGCAGATCGAAATAATCAATACCACTTCACAAAAATCAGGACGTCGGATATTACTAAGCTCTGGCAAATATGGCGGGGGGAGGAACCCTCATGCCCTGCGGATGTGAATGTAAAATGGTGCAGCTGTCTAGAGAGTAGTCTGACAGGGTTGTCGTTGGTTGTCATCGATTCTTACTCATGACAACCCCATGAGTTACAGAGTAGAACTGCCCCCAAGGTTTTCTTGAAGCAGGTTGCCAGGCCTTTCTTCTGCAGCAGACACTGCTGGATGAGTTCGAACCACCAACCTTTAGGTTAGCAGACAAGTGCAAACTGTTTGCGCCACCTAGAGACCTGGTCTGACAGTACTTAGTGAAATGAAGAACACACACACCCTAAGACACAGCAATCCCTCTCATAAGGATACACCTTCCCTCCCCACCTTCCAGTAACCTGCCTTGCGAAGAGTTGTAAGGTTTACAACAACTGCGTGTGTCACAAGAAGCTGGAGGCCAACTAGGTCCACCACCGGCGGAATGGATGAGAAAAACGTGGAATACGTCTTCGATGGAATGTTACGCAGCACTCAAGAAAAATAACCAAGATTCCATGAGGCAACATGGTGAGATCTCAGAAACTTACGTGTTGAGTGAAAAAAAAGTCACAAAACAATGTGATTTACAGCACAGTATCGATTATGTAAATTTAAAAGCATCCATAGAAAATAAGGCTTCGTATATTTTCAAGAATAGACATATATACAAATAAACAGAAATAGTGGGATTGGAAGGGTATACATTAAATACACTAGAGCGGATACCTACAGAGGAGAAAGGAATAGAAGAAAAAACAAAATAGTAAAATAAAATAAAGGAGGGACCTAGTGCAGGAAGAAAATCTCAATTGTGTGCACCTAAAATGAAACAAATTAATAAATAGAATGAGGGTGTTCAGTGTGTATAATATTGTCACAGCTATTGCTATGTAACTACCTCAGAACTTAGTGGCTTCAAAAAACGGCATTTATATATCTCATGATTTTGTGGATCAGGTATTCAAGCAACACTGATTCTTCTGCTTCCGCCTGGCGTTGATGAGGTTCATTGGGTGGCATTGAGCTGGCAGATGGGCTGCACGGGAAGGTTTAAGACGGCTCCGTTCTCATGTTAGTGCCTTGAGAATGGCCAATAGATGGTCTCAGTTGGACCCTTCTCCCTCTCCTTGTAGTCTCAGGGTCCCTCCACATGGTCTTCCCTGAAGAGCGGCTAGGCTTCTTACATGACAGCTCAGGGCTCCAAGAGAGAGTTTCATCCATTGAGACTGGGGAACCCCGAATCTAATGCCCAGAAAAAATCTTCAGACCTTGAACCGAAACTATACCATGAAGCCATCGTTAAACAAATCAATTTCACCCAATTAATAAAGAATGTTTGCCTCTAGCATAGTGCGCTTATGAAGAATTATCTATTTGATAACTGACAACAGTTACTATAAAGCACAGGCGAGAACTTTAAGGGGCAGAGAGCCTAAATCAATGGTGAGGGAACGATATGGGTAGAGATAGCCTGGTGATGCAATGTTCCTGAACGGTTCAGGTAGAAATTGTGAACGGACATATGTTTGGCTGTGTATTGCCTCCAAAAATAAATCAAATATTTTTTTAAAAAGAGAGAGTCTCAAGAGAACAAGATGGAAGTGGCAAAGCTTCTTCTGACCTGCCTCGGAAATCCTGCAGTTTTACTATCTCCACAATCTATTGGTTACAACTAAGTCACAGTGACAGCCCAGAATCCAGGGGAGGTGAAAACAAAAAAGTGTGAGTAGTAGGAGGCATGTTCATTGAGGGATCATCTTTGGAGACTTGCTACCATACGTGTGGAATAATCTCCAAGATATATTAAGTGAAAAAAAATTAAGATACAGAACATTGTGCACAGCATAACACCTTAGTGCAAAAAGAAGAATAAGTATTAAGTGTGTGTGTGTATATATACACAGTATACCTCTAAAGGGCCTTGCGAGTTCTGGGAAGAATGATTGCTTGTGAGGAAGGAAAATGGGTGTCTGGGAAACCTTGTTAGGAAAAACAGTTAACGTTTCTGTGTTTTCTTTAGTACTTTTGGGATTTTGCACTCTGGGCATATACGTATATGTTTTAAATTTATATAGAAATATATGAACAATTGAAAGTAATATAGATATAAAAGAGGATGGTTAAATAAATCATAGTCATCTATATAATGTGAACTATTATGAAAGCATTAAAAACGAACGTATAAAGTCTGTAAAAATGACGTGGTGCAACCCTGTCAGACCTCTTCATCTGACTTCACAAGGGGAAGGAGAGAATCAAGATAAACATCAGCCCAAGGCTGATTCCTATGAGGTAGAGGTCAAACATACCTCTACCCTCCAACCTTTTTACCAATTCTGACACCAGCTGTCCCTCCCACAGCACTCTGCTTCTCTGCTGGGTTCAATAATTAGTTGCAACAGCCACACACAGAACTCACAGACAATACTCATGATTATGGGATTGATTAGGGAAGTAACAGGTTACAATTCAGATTCAGGAATGCTGAGGATACAGTTCTTCGATCAGGCCAGCCTCTTCTCAGCGTGCTCACAGGCAGGCCTCTCTCTGGCCCCTCAGCCTCTGTCCTGCTCAGGCAGGTATTACAAAGCTCTTTTAGCTCAGCCAGTAAGTGCTTGGAGACACACCACTCTGGCAGTAAGCCTCAGCGCGAAGGCATTCAATTTTCTCGCTCCATGGGTCAGTGAGCCTAGCTCTGACAAGTGTCCAGAGGTACCCTACTCTGCCAGGAAGCCTCCTGCCCAAAGGCACTCAGCTTTCTTGCTCTGTGGGCTGGGAAGCCCATGGCAATGTCTCTTGCCAGTCTCCTGGTTCTGTTGCCTCTGCTGCCACCTTTTCTCTGCTTCTGTTTCTCGCTATCTCCAGTGTTACAGCTCTCTCTCTGTCTCTTGTCTCCTGGATTTAGAAGGTTCTCCGCACAGGGATGCCAGGTCCAAAGGATGCACTCCACTCCTGGCTCTTCTTTCTTGGTGGTGGTGAGATCCTCCCTTTTGCCTCTGGGATGGCTCATTTTAAGCCTAGCAGGATGGCAAAACTGACCAATCCCCTCATTAGGTTCCATACACCTTATTTGTATGGTCCCACCCCCAAAAGGGTGCCATGCACCTCATTTACATTATTAGCAAGCTATCCAATCCCCTTGGTGGGTCACAAGCAACTTATTTGCATAGTCCCACCTAATCATTGTGTGAGAATCACACAATGGCTACAAGCATCATGTTAAGTAATTCACTGCACCGTAGACTTCCACTTCTGGCTGTGTCTCCTACTGCACACATTTGGAAAAGCTGAACAACATGTAAAACTATCTGCCTGAAGGCATCAGAGAGCTAACAAGAAAGTGAAGAATTACTGAACCGGGATCTGGCAAACATAGAGGTTCAGCGAAATTAGGCCAGTCTTTAGAGCCACTTTTCTCCGCATGGTGCTTGCCAGTTCTGAGGCGGCAGCATCTAAGAGCCTGACAGGCTGAAGGACATTTCTGTCAGCATCAGAGATTTAGTAGGACAGGCCCTAGAGTAAATACAAATTCATTAAATTCTCCAATTATAAAAAACAAAGATTTGCAGACTCAAGTGTCCATCAACAGATAAATGGACAAACAAAATACGGTGTAACCATGCAGCAGAATATTACTCAGTCATAAAGAGAAAAGATGTTCTAAACATGCTACCCCATAAATGAACCCTGAAAACTTTATGCTAAGTGGAATAAGTCAGAAACAAAAGGACAAATATTATGTGATTCCATGTATATGAAATATCTAGAGTAGGCAAATGTATAGAGACTGAAGTTTATTAGTGGTTACTAGGCATGAGGGTGGGGGGACGGAGAAAGGGGGAGTAATTGCTGAAGGAGTACTGAGTTTGGGGTGATGAAAAACTTCTGGAAATGGATAGTGGTGATAGTTGCACAACATAATGAATGTAATTAATGTTACTAAATTGTACGCAGGCAGTCCCCGGGTTACAAATAAGATCCGTTCCTAAGTGTGTCTTTAAGTCAAATTTGTAGCTAAGTCAGAACAGGTGCTTAGGGTTCTTATTTAGCCTTGCTTTAGTGCAAGAAAGGAGCTCTGGTGGTGCAGTGGTTAAGAGCTTGACTGCTAACCAAAAGGTCAACAGTTCAAATCCAGCAGCCACTCCTTGGAAACCCTATGGGGCAGCCCTACTTTGCCCTGTAGGGTGGCTGTGAGTTGGGATTGGCTCGATGGTAACGGGTTTGGTGGTGGTGGTGGTGTTGCTAGTGCAAGAAAAGGCTTGAAGCCTTTTCAATTATTTAAAAGCTGCAGATCCAACAAGTGAAGGTGATTGTGATGAAGAATTTGTTGCAAGTAGGGGTTGGGTCAATCGTTTCAAAGTGGAGGCAAATTTACATAACATTAAAGGGTAAGTACGAGTTGTCCCTGTCGGACTTTAGTAACCCAGAGACTTCCTGTACTTACAAAGGGTTGAAATGACAAATTTTTATGTATATATTTTACCACAATAATTTTTTTAAAGAAACATTTACTGTTAAGAAAACATGTTCCTAATACATCATGAAGTGAAAAAAGTTTACGAAACTGTTTATATGGCACTTACTTTTACTTTATAAATATGTATTTATACACACTCATATAAATTAAGAAATCTGGGGTGCTATACACCAAGGTAAAAATGGTAGCTATCTCTAGATGCTATCATAAGTGGGTTTTGTTTGTTTTGTGTGTGTGTGTATATGTGCTTTCTGATCTTTCTGTAATAAGCCTTTATTGCTTTTCTAATAAGAAATAAAGTCATTTTATATTACTGGCCCAGAAATAAACCAACAGATCGATAGAACAGAATAGAAAACCGAGAAAGAGATTCAGTAGATACAAGAATTTGCTGTACGAGAAACGTAGGTTTTCAGATCAGTGGGGGAAAAATGGATAGTTCAATACATTTCGTTGGTTCAACTGGCTAACAATTTGGTTGATAAAGTAGAGCTCTACCTCATACCATACGCTAAATAAACGATCTCATACCATATGCTAAATAAACTACCTCATACCATAAACTAAATAAACTACCTCATGTTCTTGTCCTTAGGTGCCATCGAGTTGGTTCTGACTCATGGGAACCCCATGTACAAAAGAACAAAACACTGCCCAGTCCTGCACCATCCTCAAAATCGTTATTAAGCCTGAGCCTGTTGTTGCAGCCACATACCATATGCTAAACAAACTCCCCCATTTAAAAAAAAAAACACAAAACTTTTAACCATACTAAGTAAAAACATAAAAGTTTTAAAAGAAAATATAAGCAAGTAGTTCCATAATCTTAGAGTGAAGAAGGCCTTTCTAAGCCTAGTAACAAAGTTGGGAAGCACAAAAGAAAAAGTTGACAGTTTGACAATATAAAAATACAGTATATGCATGAAAAAAGCCACCGTAAGTTCACAGTAACAGCTATAAAGTACCTAGGAAAAAATTTAACAAGAAATATGGAATACCTATACGACAAAAAACTATAAACGTTTACTGGACACATAAAAGTAGACCTGGAAAAACATGGAGTGCTCGTTAGGTAGTAGTGGAATTTATTCACTGCAGCTTTGCTTATAATAGAACAAAAAAAAAAAAGAGAGAGAGAGAGACAACCTAAATGTTCATGAATAGATTAAGCCTTATGATTGAGTGCTGTGCAGTGGTTAAAAATAATGCGCTAGTTCTGCATACACTTTTCTTCCACCTCACAGCCCCTCCCAAGCCTGGGCTAGGAGGAGTTGCTAAGCTTGGATTGGGCCCTGTTTAGCAGGGGATAGGGTCAATGTGTTAAAAGGTCACACCTCATGCTGGGTCTTCCTTTATGCTGCCCCTTCATCCACTGCCCTGGAGTTCTGAGAGGCTCACAAGCTACCTTGGGGCAGGCCCGGCCATGCCTTACCTTCTGACCTTACACAGGGACTTGCTGATGTACTCCAAGTCTCCATACGTGGAGCTGACCAGATGCCCAGAGGCAGCTTAAGCTCTCTGCTCCAGTCCAGCTTCTACTCCAGAGTCCTGAATGAGGCCATGGCAGGCATGACCAGACCTGCAGGTTCAGACCTTGCTAGACCTCCTGACCTAGAAGACAAACGACAATGCATGTGGGCAAGGTTGCAATGTGACTACAATGAGCAATGCCTAGTCATTACTTTGTAACCTGTGGATAGTGCAGCGATTTGCATCATGGGGTAGGAAGCAACCGCCCCATGAGCCCAGATGGCCAAAAGCCATTGTAAACTAGCAGGGGAGGTAGAATAGCACCGAGTTAAGAACACAGATTTTTAGAGTGGACTGCCTGGCTTCAAATCCAGGTTATACATTTGCTAGCTAGCTGTGTGACCTTTGACAAGTTACTTAACTGCTCTGTGCCTCAGTTTTCTCATCTGTAAAATCCTATTATACTAAAATACTGTTATAACAGTATCTACCTTCCAGGGCTGTTGTGGGGATTAAATGAGTTAGTATACGTAAAGCATACATTTAGAACTGTGCCAGTTGGTTATAATTACACAAGGGTTAGCTGTCATCATTACTGCAATGGAGTCCAAGAGACCAGAAAATCCTTCCCAGGTAGAGCTCCACCCTGGACAAGCTGGCTATCCTAGCACTTCTCCTGAGAGGGAACCAGGAAACTGCAAAAGCTGCATTCTACCACCCCCAGCCTGTCATCACCTAGCAATGCCCGCTCAAACCTGCATCCTGCGCTAATTGCAGTAAAATATAACTAGGATAAGATGGAGGCATTAGAACACATATTTTGTGCTGGTTCTCAGATCCATGCCTCTCTGGTATCAGGCATTAGCCAAACCAATAATTAAATGATGCTTTGACCCCCGTTTGGCTGCTGATTCACGTACATGAGCTCCTTTGAGAACCTGCTGGGTGATTGGCAAGTGAAGTATTCCAAGGTTCCCAGGGGCAGGGACACAACTCCCGCCTGGCTGTGGTCCCTACAAAAGCCTACCTTCATCCCACTCAGGGCCAACATCCAAAGATGCCCATGGTGTGTTGTTAAGTGAAAAATCAAGATGCAGAACAGTGTGTCTAGTATAAACACTGATTAAAATATATATGAAAACACGTTTTGAAAGTCTAGAAGGATGTATACTAAACTGTTCATGATAGTTACCTCTAGGTTGGGATTTGACCAGGGACACGGGTATGGCAGGTGGACCAGTTGCTATAGTGTTGACTTCCACTCATGTTACCCCAGGTGTGTTAGCGTATAACTGTGCTCCATAGGGTTTTCAGTGGCTGATTTTTCAGAAGTGGATTACCAGGCCTTTCTTCTGAAACACCTCTGGGTGGACTCTGACTTTTAAACTTCACTACCCGGGGACTCCATGGGAGGTGGAGGGGGGGTCCTTTCACTGTTCGCTGTAGTCTCATCAGTATTGTTAGAAGTTTTCATAGCAAGCATATGCTACTTTGGCAATTAAAAAATAATAAAGATTTTTTCAGCAGATATCAAATCACAGGAAAATATTTACAACCCACATGGCAGACAAAGTGTTAAAGTGATACATGTAAGTATTTATAAATAGAAAAAAGAGTTGAAGAGAATAGAATAAAGCAGCAACAGTAGTTAACCTTGGTCATTGTGTGTTGTCAAGTCGATTCTGACTCATGGAGCCCTGGTAGTGCAATGGTTAAGCTCTCGGCTGCTGACTGAAAGGTTGGGGGTTCAAACCCCGCTCCACGGTAGAAAGATGTGGCACTGTGCTTCTGTAAAGATTACAGCTTTGGAAACACTATAGGGCAGTTCTATTCTGTCCTATAGGGTCACTATGACTCAGAAGAATTAACCCTAAAGGATAGTTTAAAGGAATATTTAAATTTTCTTCTTTCCTCTTTTCTGTGTTTTCCAGACACTTAGTGATAAAGATGTTTTACACTTTCCTAGTCGGAAAAATATGATTTTTAAATTAAAGGGAAATATAACAATAAAAACATAATTAAAAAGAAGATATAAAAGGAAGCCAGAAAGCTTAAAAGGCTTGAAAGAATAGAAGATAAAATAAGACCATTTGAAAAGGAAAAATAATTGGGACTAGTACAAATAAGAATGAGAAAATATACTAAAATCCTACAAAAGAGCAAGGTATTATATGAAAAGTCAATAGCCAGAAAGAAGGTTAAAAAAAAAAAAACCTCTAGGAAGCAGGCAAATGGTGAGAGAGACCTTATCCAGGTCCTGGAGGTGAGAGGCCCTGGTTGAGGTCCAGAAGCATCCTTTGGAGAGCAGGGGCTCTTCATGCAACTCTCTGAGACAGAGACACGGTCCCTTTGGCAACAGTCTGTGGCCACCAGGCAGGAAGGGCCACACCGTCCAGGGACCACCACCTTATTTCAGAGTCGTGTGGACATTGTCTAGCATCCCCAGGACTGCAAACCCCTTGAGGGACAGGGCAGGGCTGCCACATGCCTAAGTCCCTGCTAGGGCATTACAGAGGGAAGACCATCCATAACTTTCCCATCACCTGCCCCTGGACCACACTGAGGCCTTTAGGCTCTATGCCTTGGCATTCTCAGATCAGGCCCGCGGTCCAGCCCAGGCGAGTACCCTCACCAATCTCAATCTCAGCTCGCACCCCACTTTATGGAGCTGTTGTTGCACAGATTAATCAGATGACGTTTGCAAAATGCTTGGCACACAGTAGGTGCTTAACAAATGTCTAGGGAGTAAGTGACTATGCGTGGCATCCCATCCTCCAAGTCGTAGCACAGAAATTCAGAATTCTAGCCTGTCTGGGCTCCAGGTGGACACCTATCTGTCCTCCCACAAAGATAGACAGACCCTTCATAGCAGCAGCTCCCTTCAGCCTGCAGAAGAAAGAAGGCCCCAATCTGCCCTGTGGAAACCCCAGGCCAGCCAGGGAGACTCGTTGTGCAAGAGAGAATGGGGTTCTGCAGGCACAGAAGGGCACCCTGAGAGTGGCTGTGAGCCCTCGGTGGATCCCCTCCCCGCCCAGACCCCAGCCTACGGTCCCCGAGTCTGAGCAGCATCCTGTGAGCCTGTGAGCAGTCCAGAGCCCTCAGCCAGCTCTATTTGGGCCCTGAGCTGCCTGCTGGCACTACTCAAAGGAGGTTCATTTGTGGCCATCAGTTAATTCTTGCTGTTGTTGTTGTTGTTTTCTTTTTAATTTTTTTCCTTCTTTTTTTTTGTGTTTGTTTTTCTTCAGGTAATTTTAGGGCAATGCTCCTCCCTAAGTTCCAAATAAGCCCTTAACCCTATAGCTCTTGTCAGCCTAGAACTGGAGCTATCGGTGAGAGTCATGGAAGCTGTTGGGGACAAGAGCAAACCCCAACCAAAACTCCCCTGGTGGGTTTGAACTGCCAGCCTTTCGATTAGCAGCCGAGCGCTTAACCACTGCTGTAACGTGCAACAAATCGCCTGAGATCTTGTGAAAATGCATATTCTTCTTCCGTAGGCCTGGAATGGGGCCTGAGACTACGCACTTCTAACCAGCTGTTGCTGATGCTGCTGGTCCAGAGACCACATTCTGAGCGACAGGCAGTAGACGGTGCCCATGTCCATGAAATCATTAAACTGGAAGGGACTCCAGAGACCATGTTGTCCTGCTTCTCCATGAGAACAGAAATTCTTCTGACAGTATTTCTGATGAACAGTGCCTGGCATGTACTAGGTGCTAACTAGATGTTAGTTGGCCTGGAATGGAATTCTTTCCAGGAACAGAAAGCTCTTTGGGTGGAGGCAGTACTCTCACGGTTAGAAAGCTCCTTCTGTTGAGCCAGCACAGCCTCCCCGAAACTCCCACCCACTGGCCCTGGCACACCCTGTGCTGCTTTGCTCACCACGTACTGTGGCGCAGGATGGAGGCCAAGCAGAATGTCTTCAACCTAAAAAACAACCAGCAAACAAAAAGATTGAGTCCAAAAAATAAAAAGGGCACAATGAATAAATGTTGAACTGTCTACAAACTGTGATATTTGTCAACTAGACAAATGAAATGCAACTCTTACGTAGGTAGATATAAATTATGTGGGCCAACACTGGTGCCCGTATGTTCCCTCGTTTAATCCTCACAATAGCCCCTCTGTGAGGTGGACACTATCAGTGACATTTTACAGAGGAGAACCAAAAAAAAAAAAAAAAAACAAACTGTTACTATCGAGTAGATTCCAACTCAGAGCGACCCTGTAGGACAGAGTAGAACTGATCCATAGGGTTTCCAAGGCAGTAATCTCTACAGTTGGAACTGACTCGATGGCAAAGGGTTTGGGATTTTTTTTTGAATCTTCACAGAAGCAGACTGCCACATCTTTCTCCTGTGGAGTGGCTGGTGGGTTCAAACCACCCACTTTTCAGGTAGCAGCTGAATGCTTAACCACTGTGCCACCAGGGCTCCTCTTACAGAGGAGAAGTGGTGGCACTTTGGAGGAGATGAGGGAACCAGAGTGCTCAAAGCAAACATGCATGTAGAGATAATGCAGATCGGAAGGCAGGGAGCAGATCATCAGGTCTTGACACAGGCAGAAATGTCTACATGATGCCATGGACATGGGGAGTCACTACATGATCTTGAGCAGAGAAGACTCGAGTGGCATATTCAGCAGGTGAATCCACACCAGTGGGTGGGAAAGTCCTGGCTGAGCCGCTGCACACTGCTCTGCTGTCGTTATTATTAGCTGCTGTTAAGTCACCCTTGACTGATGGCAACCCCATCCACAATGGAACAAAACACCGCCTGGTTCTGTGCCATCCCCATGATCAGTTTCAGTTCGGGCCATTGTGATCCGTAGGGTTCTCACTAGCTGATTTTTCATAGTAGATCATCAGGCCTTTCCTCCTAGTCTGTCTTAGTCTAGAAGCTCAACTGAAACTTGTTCAGTGTCATAGCAGCACGCAAGCCTCCACTGACATATGGATGGTGTCTGTACATGAAGCACACTGGCCAGGTATCAAAGCTGGGTCTCCCACATGGAAGGCAAGAATTCTATCAGTGAACAACCAATGACCTAGTGCACCGTTCTACTCAGTGCAAAACGTGTGACAAATAGATGTGTAAGCTGGGTGTTGACTAAGACAGAATTTGGTACCAGGAGTAGGGTGCTGCTCTAACAGATATCTAAAATGTGGAAGTGGTTTTGAAACTGAGAGTGGATAGAAGACTCAGAAGGAAATGAGGAGAGCTATTACGCTGGAGACGGTGCAGACAGTGAGAAGCAGCAGCAGAGAAGTGGCAGCAGCAGAACCAGGAGACCAGCATGAGACAGCACTGGAACAGACCCATGGAGCGAGATTGCTGAGTGCCTTTGCACAGGAGGCTTCCTGGTGGAGTGGGGTGCCTCCAGGCACTTATTGGTGGAGCTAGGCTTGCTGACCTATGGAGCAAGAGAGCTGAGTGCCTTCCGGCCAAAGTTTACTGGTGGACTGGGGTGCCTCCAGGCTCTTATCAGTGGAGCTAAAGAGCTTTGGGACACTTGCCCCAGCAGGGCAGACACAGGCATTGAGACCTGAGGGGCCAAGAGGCCAAGGAACCAGGAAACAGAAGCTGAAGAGACAAGGAACACAGGAAGCAGAGCAGCCTCAGTCTCAAAGCATATGGCTATGACTTCTGGGGTCTCAAAGGTGGAGCCATGGCCTCTGGAGTTTCTAAGGGTGGAGTCACCACTCAGATGGACTAGGAAAATGGCATGCCTAAAGCCAAGGGAGCAGAGTTGCTGTCCCAGTGGGCCTGGAAGGCAGAGCTGAAGCCCAGGGCCAAGGGCCCTCCACTCAGAATCCAGACAATGTGGCCAATACTAAGAGTCTGAAGGGCAGGGCCATTGTGCAAATGGTCTCAGAGAACAGGGGATTATTTTCAAAGCCTTGAGGGCTAATGTAATGTGTTATGCTGACTTGCTTGGTGCCTGTTATCCCTTCTTTCCCTCTAATTTATTCCATTTGTAATAGAAATATCTAGCTTGTGCCTGTTCCACCATTGTACTTTGGAAGCAGATAACTTGTATTCTAGATGGCAGAGATGAGGAAGAATTTCTGGATTTTGGACTTGGAGTTGATTTAAGATTTTTGCTATAATATGATGGGATGAATGTGTTTTACATGTGTGGCAAGGACATGAATTTTGGGGGGCCAAAGTGTGTAAATGTCATGGTTTAATAGTGTCCCCCAAAAATATGTGTATCAATTTGGCCAGGCCATGATTCCCAGTATTGTGTGATTGTCCACCATTTTGTCATCCGATGTGATTTTCCTATGTGTTGTAAATCCTATCTCTATGATGTTGATGAGATGGGATTAGCAGCAGTTATGTTAATGAAAAAGAACTCAGTCTATAAGATTGGATTGTCTTGAGCCAATCTCTTTTGAGATATAAAAGAGAAGCAAGCAGAGAGACATGGGGACCTCATACCACCAAGAAAGCAGTGCCGGGAGCAGAGTGTGTCCTTTGGATCTGGAGTCCTTGTGAAGAGAAGCTCCTAGTCCAGGGGAAGATTGATGACAAGGAACTTCCCCCAGAGCTGACACAGAGAGAAACCTTTCCCCTGGAGCTGGCGCCCTGGGTTTGGACTTCTAGCCTGCTAGACTGTGAGAGAGTAAACTTCTGTTTGTTGAAACCATCTACTTGTGGTGTTTCTGTTATAGCAACACTAGATGACTTAGACAGGGGTCAAAGGAAACAACCTCTGAAGCAGGTGCCCCATTCTCCAGCCACCCGCCACCTTGTCCCAGGCTTCCCCCTCTGAATGACTCACACCCTAGGGCAGCAGGTCCAGTACTGCCCTGTTCTGGCTGAGTTGAACCTAATGAGGCAGGGCATGTTCTCCGGCCTTTAGATGGCTGACTCTGAGCACTGCTTGGGGCACCTCCCTTCACAGTGAGCACCCTTTGCCGGTGGCTCATTCACTGTAAGCGCCCTCTGCTGGAGGCTCCAGGCCTGTAACATGTCTGCAGTCTCTGGGCTCTGGGTCCAGTCAGTTTTCATTTTTTATCAGCATGATGGGATTTCTTTCACAGCCTCAGTGATATTAATTACAGCCTGTTGTATAACAACCTGATGCTTCACAGAGGACAGGGCTCACTGTTCCAGAGCCCTCTGATCCCCGTGGCCCCACGTTGGATTGATTTCTCAAGGACTCTGGACTCCTTCCTCCTTCCGACGCTCAGCATGAGTCTTCAGCCCTCCGCCCACTGCCAACCCCATCCCTCAACAATGACAATAGGCAGAAACCTGGGGCTTCTGACAGGTTATGCTGGAAGGTGCTCCTGAAGGATAAAGAATTCCAGAAATCAGATCTAGAAGCTGGACACAGATGGCCATGACAGGGCAGTAGACTCCTGCTCCAATAAAGAAAGGACTTTGTATCAAGCATAGACAGTTCACTTTGAAGGTAGTGATGTCTACTGTTACAGGATTATTCAAAGAAGGGCCTCAGCCTTGAATCGGGAACACCTAATGTATTCATGCATTGAGCTGTAGGGTTTTCAAAGTTCACTTAGCAACAAACCCCTTGGAGCCCTGCCCACTAGGCCTTCTTGGCACTGAGGCAACTCTGCAGAGCCCAGGATCCTTGGGGCCACAGCTGTCTCGTGTGCCTTCCAACCATGACAGTCCACACCCTGCCATTCTAAGCCAATCAAATATTGTTAAACTAAAGAAGATAAGTTCATCTGAAAATCAGACACTCCCTCGGAGCGTCAAGTGTTCGTTTCTGAATTAATTCTGGCTAGACTCAGGGGCTATTCCCTGGGTGGTGCAAACAGCTAAGCACTTGGCTGTTAACCAGAAGGTTGGAGGTTCAAGTCTACCCAGAGGGGCCTTGGAAGAAAGGCCTGGTGATCTACTTCTGAAAAATCAGCTATTGAAAATTCTGTGGAGAACAATTCTACTCTGACACACATGGAGTCACCATGAGTCAGAATTGACTAGACGGCAACTAGTATGGTATAGCCTCAGGGGTTCCTGAGTTTCTGATTCATTTCTCCTCTTTTGATAGTAAAAGGCATAGAGACTTAAACACATGCCAGGAAGTGCCTGAAGCTTGTTTCTCTTTCAATCCCCGCAATAATACTCTCATCCTCATGAGTAAAGGGAGATTCAAAGGTTCCCTAAGTGACCTGCCCAAGGTCTCTCAGCTGAAAGACAGGATTTAAGTTCAGGTCTGTCTGATGCTAAAGTCAGCTCGCCTGCCTGCCTTTCCACTACCTCAGCCCCAGCCCATGGAGCAGCCCCACCCCAGCCACCTCCTTCATCAGGGAGCCCAGCCCACACCAAATTCCATGCTGCATCCCTCCTTGTCCTGTCCATCCTCCAGGGCATGAAACAGTCATACAAAAAATGTGTTTAAAATGTTTGATGTGCATTGGGAAATGGCAGAACTCAACCCATAGAATATTAAGGCCATATGGGTCCATAAGAGGATTCTAGACAGTTTTTAAAGTGTTTTCACATCTAATTTAATCTCCACGTCCATCCTGTGAAAGAGGTAAGTTTTAATAGCCCCATTTTACAGATAAGACTTGAGGCTCAGTGAAGCTGTGACCCATTCAAGGTCACACAGTTAAGGAAATCATCTCAGCCAGACCTAAAGGAACGTGAGTTTCCAGTGGCTCAGAGGCTAAAACCCAGCTCTTCTTTCACCTGGGCCAGCACTCCTGCCCTCGCATCCCACGGCTGCAAGACAGCGGCAAACAGTCCAGATATAAAGATCTCAAGACAGTGTCATCCACATAGCTCTTCTTCTGTAACACATGCTGTTTTCTCATTATTCTTCCTCTTTTTTCTTCCTCTTCCCCTTTTCTCACCATAAATTGCATCCCTTGTCTAAGGAATAAATCAACTCAGTTTAGATAAAGATAACAGCAGCCTTATTCCTGTGCTTACATAATTACGGACCGTCCCTTGCATAACCGGCCGGTAGCCACACCCAAGATGTTCCTTCCATTCACTGAGCTTTTACGACATGCCAGGCAGTGTACGTGCATTAGCTCATTGCATTCTCACTACAAGAAGTCTCTAAGATAGGTTTTGTTTTGCCCATTTTACAGATGAGGCAACAGAGGCTCAGAAGGTTGACTTGTGGCTTGTTCAGTGCCACATAGCTCATAAATGACTGAGCCAGATTGGAACTTAAGTTTACCTGAAGCTAACACCCGTGTTCTTCACCCCGTGGGTCCTATTTTGGGGTAGTCTAACTGTAGCAAGTCTCTGCCCTCTCCAGCTTTCGAACCCTTCCAGTTAACAGGATTGCCTCCTGCTTTAGCATGCTTGTAGGTTAGGCCAGACTTGGAGCTATCTAACAATAATAATAACTTTTTTGCATATTTTTTACTGTGGTGAAAACATATCCATCAAAGTATTCACCAACACCACAATTTCCACATTTACAGTTCAATGACGTTGATTACATTTTTTTAAAATTTTGCTTTAAGTGAAAGTTTACAGTTCAAGTTAGTTTCTCTACAAAAATTTATGCGCACATTGTTATGTGACCGTAGTTGCTCTCCCTATTATGTGATAGCACACTCCTCCTTTCCACCCCGGATTTCCCGTGTCCCTTCAACCAGCTCCTCTCCCTTTTTGCCTTCTCATCTCGCCTCCAGAAAGGAGCTGCCCATTTAGTCTCATGTATCTACCTGAGCTAAAAAGCACTCCCTGCACGAGTATCATTTTGTGTCTTATAGTCAAGTCTAATCTGTGTGTGAAGAATTGGCTTCAGGAATGGTTTCAGTTCTGGGCTAACAGAGAGTTCTTGTAATACAGGTCTTATACAATATTTGTCCTTATGC
Organism: Trichechus manatus latirostris; assembly: GCF_000243295.1. Lineage (NCBI taxonomy): Eukaryota > Metazoa > Chordata > Mammalia > Sirenia > Trichechidae > Trichechus > Trichechus manatus. The sequence continues at coordinate 3,190,727 of NW_004443945.1, forward strand.
GACTGACTAATTTCACTCAGTGTAATGCTTTCCAGATTCATCCACGTTATGAGATGTTTCTCGGATTCATCATTGTTCTTTATTGTTGTGTAGTTTTCCATTGTGTGACTATACCATAATTTGTTTATCCATTCCTCTGCTGATGGGCACTTAGGTTGTTCCCATCTTTTTGCTAACGTGAATAATGCTGCAATGAATATGGGTGGCCGTCTATGTATTTGTGTGACGGCTTTTAATTCTCTAGGATATATTCCAAGGAGTGGGATTGCTGGATCCTATGCTACTTCTATTTCTAGCTTTTTAAGGAAGCGCCAAATCAATTTCCAAAGTGTATCATTTTACATTCCCACCAGCAGGGTATAAGTGTCCCAGTCTCTCCACAACCTCTCCAATATTTATTATTTTGTGTTTTTGGATTAATGCTAGCCTTGTTGGGGTGAGATGGTATCTCATTGTAGTTTTGATTTGCATTTCTCTAACGGATAATGATGGTGAGCATTTCCTCATGTGTCTGTTAGCCACCTGAATGTCTTCTTTGGTAAAGTGCCTGTTAATATCCTTTGCCCATTTTTTAATTGGGTTGTTTGTCTTTTTGTTGTTGAGGTTTTGCAGTATCTTGTAGATTTTAGAGATTAGACGCTGATCAGATTTGTTGTAGCCAAAAATTTTGTCCCAGTCTGTAGATTGTCTTTTGACTCTTTTGGTGAAGTTTTTGACGAGCATTTAAGTGTTTGATTTTTAGGAGCTCCCAGTTATCTAGTTTCTTTTCTGGTTTTTGTGCATTGTTACTTATGGTTTGTATCCTGTTTATGCCATGTATTAGGCTCCTAGCATCGTCCCTATCTTTTCTTCCATGATCTTTATCATTTTAGATTTTATATTTAGGTCTTTGATCCATTTTAAGTTAGTTTTTGTGCATGGTGTGAGGTATGGGTCTTGTTTTCAGTTTTTTGCAGATGGATATCTGCATCATTTGTTAAAGAGACTGTCTTTTCCCCAATCAACAGACTTTGGGCATTTGTCAAATATCAGCTGCTCATAGGTGGATGAATTTACGTCTAGATTCTCCATTCTGTTCCATTGGTCTGTGTATCTGTTGTACCAGTACCAGGCTGTTTTGACTACTGTGGTGATATAATAGGTTCTAAAATCAGGTAATGTGAGGCCTCTCACTTTGTTCTTCTCCTTCAGTAATGCTTTACTTATCTGGGGCCTCTTCCCTTTCCATATGAAGTTGGTGATTTGTTTCTCCATCTCCTTAAAAATTGCCATTGGAATTTGGATCAGGATTGCATTGTATCTGTAGATCACTTTGGGTAGAATTGACATTTTCACAATGTTGAGTCTTCCTATCCATGAGCAAGGTATGCTTTTCCACCTATGTAGATTTCTTTTGGTTTTTTGCAATAGTGTCTTGGAGTTTTCTTTGTATAGGTCTTCTACATCTCTGGTTAGATTTATTCCTAAGTATTTTATCTTCTCTGGGGCTATTGTAAATGGTATTGATTTGAGAGATTTCTTCTTTGAAGTTGTTGGTGTAGAGGAACCCAAATGATTTTTGTACGTTTAGCTTGTATCCTGATACTTTGCTGAAATCTTCTATTAGTTCCAGTAGTTTTCTTGTGGATTCTTTGGGGTTTTCTGTGTATAAGATCATATCATCTGCAAATAGAGATACTTTTACTTCTTCCTTACCAATTTGGATGCTCTTTCTTTTTCTAGCCTAATTGCTATGGCTAGGACCTCCAGCACAATGTTGAATAAGAGTGATGATAAAGGGCATCCTTGTCTGGTTCCTGTTCTCAAGGGGAATGCTTTCAGACCCTCTCCATTTAGGGTGATGTTGGCTGTTGGCTTTGTATAAATGCCCTTAATTATGTTGAGGAATTTCTATTCTATTCCTATTTTGCTGAGAGTTTTTATCATGAACGGGTGTTGGGCTTTGTCAAAGGCCTTTTGTGCATCAATTGATAAGACCATGTGGTTCTTACCTTTTGTTTTATTTATGTGGTGGATTACATTGATCGTTTTTCCAATGTTGAACCATCCCTGCATACCCGGTATGAATCCCACTTGGTCATGGTGAATTATTTTTTTGATATGTTGTTGAATTCTACTGGATAGAATTTTGTTGAGGACTTTTGCATCAATGTTTATGAGGGATATTGGTCTATAATTTTCTTTTTTTGTGGTGTCTTTACCCAGTTTTGGTATCAGGGTTATGCTGGCTTCATAGAATGAATTTGGGAGTATTCCATCCTTTTCTATGCTCTGAAATACCTTTAGTAGTAGTGGTGTTAACTCTTCTCTGAAAGTTTGGTAGAATTCTCTAGTGAAAACATAAGGGCCAGGGCTTTTTTTTTTTGTTGGAAGTTTTTTAAATTATCTTTTTAATCTCTTCTTTTATTATAGGTTTATTTAGTTGTTCTACCTCTGTTCGTGTTAGTTTAGGTAGTGTCTTAGTTATCCAGTGCTGCTACAACAGAAATACGACAAGTGAAAGGCTTTAACAAAATAAAGTAGGCTAGAAGTCCAAATTCAGGGCATCAGCTCCAGGGGAAGGCTTTCTCTCTCTGTAAGTCTTCTCATCAATCTTCACCAGGACTAGGAGCTTCTCAGCACAGGGTCCCCAGGTCCAAAGGACGTGCTCTGCTCTGGGCGCTGCTTTCTTGGTGGTATGAGGTCCCCCTTTTTGCTGTCTTCCCTTTCCTTCAAAAGGTGGAGTAGGCCATACCCTAAGGAAACTCCCTTTACATTGGATCAGGGATGTGACCTTAGTAAGGGTGTTACAATCCCACCCTAATCCTCTTTTACATTAAATCACAAAATGTAGGACAATCACACAATACTGGGAATCATGGCCCAGCCAAATTGATTCACACATTTTTGGGGGGACATAATTCAATCCATGACAAGTAGGTAGTGTGTTTCTAGAAATTTGTCCGTTTCCTCTAGGTTTTCAAATTTGTTAGAGTACAGTTTTCCATAGTATTTTGTTATGATACTTTTAACTTCAGTTGGGTCTGTCGCGTTATCTCCCATCTCATTTCTTATTCAGGTTATTTGCTTCTTCTCCTGTTTTCCTTTTGTCAGTTTGGCCAACAGTTTGTCTATTTTGTTGATCTTTTCAAAGATCTAGCTTTTGGTCTTGTTAACTCTTTAAATTGTTTTTCTATGTCATTTACTTCTGCTGTAATTTTTATTATTTGCTTTCTTCTGGTGCCCAAAAGCTTCTTTTGCTGCTCTCTTTCTATTTGTTTGAGTTGCAGACTTAATGTTTTGATTTTGGTCCTTTCTTCTCTTTGGATGTGTGCATTTATTACTATAAATTGACCTCTGAGCACTGCTTTTGCTGTATCCCAAAGGTTCTGGTAGGATGTGTTTTCATTCTCATTTGATTTTGTGAATTCCTTTACTCCATCCTTAATTTCTTCTATAAGCCAGTGGTTTTTGGGCAAGGTGTTGTTCAGTTTCCATGTGTTTGATTTTTTTTCCTTGTTTTTTCTGTTATTGATTTCTACTTTTATGGCTTTATGGTTAGAAAAGATGCTTTGTAATATTTTGTTGCTTAGGATTCTGTTAAGGCTTGCTTCATGGCCTAATATGTGGTCTATTCTGGAGAATGTTCCATGTGCACTGGAAAAGGAAGTATACTGGGCTGCTGTTGGGTGGAGTGTTCTGTATATGTCTATGAGATCAAGTTGGTTGATTGTGCAGCATTTAGATCTTCCATGTCTTCATTCAGCTTCTTTCTGGATGTTCTGGCCTTCACCAAAAGTGGTGTGTTGAAGTCTCCTACTTATTATTGTGGACCTGTCTATCTCTCTTTTCAATTCTACTAGAGTTTGTTTTATGTATTTTGGAGCCCTGTCGTTGGATGCATAAATATTTATTATAGTTATGTCCTCCTGGTGTATTGACCCTTTAATCATTATATAGTGTC
>NW_004443945.1:3195890-3222679 GCF_000243295.1 Trichechus manatus latirostris
AAATAAGTTGGTGTCAAGTGCTTGATCTTCAATCTCACTAATTCTGACTTCCATTGCCTCAATTCTGCTCCTATGATTTTCTGTTGAGTTGTCTAATTCTGAAATTTTATAGTTAATCTTCTGGATTTCTGTTTGCTGTCTCTCTATGGATTCTTGCAGCCTGTTAAATTTGCCCTTATGCTCTTCTTTAATCTTCTTAAGTTCCTCTATTGCTTTCTCAGTGTGTTCCTTGGCTTGTTCTGAGTTTTGCATGATCTCCTTCCTGATCTCTTGAAGAGTTCTGTATATTAATTTTTTGTATTCTACCTCCAGTAATTCCAAGAAGTTCTCTTCCTCTGGAAAATTTCTTGATTCTTTGTTTTGGGAGCTTGCTGAAGCCATCATGGTCTACCTCTTTATGTGATTTGATATTGACTGTTGTCTCCCAGCCATCAATAAGTTATTAAATTCATGTATTTTATGTTTGCTTATTGTATCCTTGCTCTTCTTTTGTTTTGTTTTGATATGCTCAGATAGGCAGCTCATGTGAGCTAGTTTGATTATTGACACCTTTGAAGCTCTAACGTCCTGTCACCAGGTGGTTAGATCGGTTACTAGGAATGTGAGCCCAGGAGTCCATTTACTTTTCTAGTATGGATTCAGCTCAGGTGTCCAGGTAGTCAGCCACCAAGTTTGTAGTGCAGGCTCACCTACAGTCCTAGATGGGCAGGAATGATTGGTGTTGGCACAGTAGGGCATCATGCATTGAACAAGGCAGGAGGCTGACAGCTGCTCCTGAGTGTCTGAAAGGAAAGCATATCCCTGTTCCCTAGAGTGCGTAGGTGGGTGGGTTTCACAGCTGGACTATGGGCACACAATGTTGTTGGCTGTAAGGACTGGGAGGCACCACTTATTCTTGGGCCCCTGTCACGGGTGGCTAGGTGCCATAGGTGGACCTACCAGTCCTCAGGCCCCTGATGTGGGTAGGTGAGGACTCTGCTTAATGGGCAGAGTGGTGTCAAATATCCTGAAACTGCCACTCCACCATATAACCGATACAGTTGAAGTTATGCTTCAGGTATATGCCCTGTTGTATTGTGCTAATGAAGGCCTATGCTGTTGAAATTGGCCGACACAGGTCTATGCAGGGGTGAAAGACATTCAAAGTCTTTGGACCCCTAATGCCTGTACCTAGGCAAAGGAGCTGTGATTGCCCTGAGTTCCTGGCTTAGGGGAGCTGGCAGATTATTTTTTCCCTGTTTATTAATATGTTCCCTCTCCAAGGCCAAGATAATGGCTCAGGACGTGTGACAGGTCCTACTTCCAGCCCAGGGGACATGGCAATTACTGAAGCCAGCCCAGGACCCAGTGCAGAGTGAGGAGGAGGGAGGTAAATGGGAGAGAGGTTCTTCCCAAACAGGGTATTTTTTGATCCTCTTGGTGGGTTAGATGCATGTCCTTATCTTTTGCCAATTCAGTGCTGCTTTTCATTGGTTCTGGAGGCTTGAGCAGACTCTGCTGCTTGGTCTGTCCCAATGTGGAAAAAACATCCCGAGTACCACTGCTTGCCTCACCATGCATGCAAGCTGATTCATCCTGCAGAGTGCCAGTTCTCACCAGGTCACGTTTGACAACTCCTCACTGCTTCCCAACTATCTCTCCTTCCCCCTTTCACTCAGTCTGATTTCTCAACTTTGCCTTTGATGTTCAAGGCTCCTAGATTGTCACATATAATCGATTCACTTGTTTTTTTTGGGGTCTTTGTTGTAAGAGGGACCACAGGAAGTGTCTGACTACTCCACCATCTTGGCTCCACCTCTGATTACATTTTTTATGTTGTACCACCATTATTGATAACCTTTTCCAAAATATTTCACCACCATTAACAAACTCAATGCCCCCAAACAAAAACTCCTTCTTTCCCCCTCCTCCCTACCCCTGGTAATCATTAATAAGCTTTGGTTTCTGCTATTTGCTTATTTCATGTAAGTAAGATCATGTAGTATTTGTCCTTTTGTGACTGACTTATTTTGCTCAGCGTAATGTTTTCAAGGTTCATCTATGTTGTGGCATGCATTAGAACTTCATTTCTCTTTACGGCTACAATAATTACTATTATCATTATGCATTGGGTACTTACTCCAATACACAGTATACATTATGTCCTTCAGTCCCCACAAATGCTCTGAAAGGTAGATACTTCTATCCTCATTTCTACAGATGAGATAACTTAGGCCCAGGGGGCTCAGTAACTTGCTATGGTTACACAGCTTTGTGTGTGGTTGCATGAAGATTTGGATCCAGGTCCGGCTGACACTTGAGCCCTTTCCTTTAACCACCTCACTCCCTCACCTTACCTGCCAGGTTTGCTGTTCTTCCAAATATGACATGAACTCTCTGCTTTCAGAGACAGGCTGGCAGGAGTGGCTCTGGTCAGTTTGGCCAACATATCAGGAAACTCAGAACACTGAATTCCCTGTCACCTCGGTTTTGCCTGAGGCTGCCTGCCTTTCCCTGAAGGAGGACTGCTCTGGCTTTCAGGATAGATGCCAGATGACAGCTAGAGTGTCTGCTGGAACCCTGGGAACATATGTGACTCGCCTATTTGGAGGTACAGAGGATACTGAAGCTCAGACTGTTTAAAAACAGTTACTTTTCTTTCAGTGAGATGTATGTGTAGTGCTCATCCTCCAAACAGTAGGAGAAGAGTGAGGTATTTAGATCAACCGTGGTGGGGGTGGGGCAGGGCATGAGTCTGCTATGGAGCTCATTAATGCAGAAGTAGATGGATGTTAGGTGGAGAGAGAGAGAACCAGTGAGGGCTGTCTTGGTTGCATGTGACAGGAAACCCAACTCAGACTGGTTTAAGCAAAAAGTGGATTTATTGGCTCATACAGCTGAACAGCCCAGCAGTAGAGCTTAAGGTACAGCTTGATCAGGGGGTCAAAGGATGACTCCAGGTCCCAGCTTCTCAGCGCTACTCTCCTCCACGTTGGCTTCACTCTCCTGTCATTGCAAGATGGCAACCAGGTCTCCAAACCTTATACCATCTCAGGAAAAAGGAAAAGGTAAGTCCAACAAGTCAAACAACAAATGTCAACAGTAAGCTTCATTGGCTCTAATTGGCCTGACTTGGGGTCTGACGAAAGACTGACACAGGGAAATGAGATGCTTTAATAGGCTGGGCTGGGGCACATACCACCTTTGGAGCTGGTGTCAATATCACCCATCCGCTTGGACTTAGAGTGAAGGAGAGTGTTATAGATTAAATTGTGTACCCCAAAATATATGTTGGAATCCTAACCCTTATACTTGTTTTCTTTGCTATGTTAATGAGGCCATATCAGTGTAGCGTGTGTCCTAAACTTAATCACTTCTGAGTTATAAAAAGAGCAAATTAGACACAAAGGCAGGCACATACTAGGGAAGATAGATGCCATGTGAGAATCACCAAGAACCAAGGAATGCTCATAGCTACCGACAAGGAAGGAATCAGCACAACCAAGACCCTAATTTGGACTTACAGCATCCAGAACTATGAGGAAATAAATCTCTGTTCTCTAAAGTCATCCACTTGTGGTTTTCTGTTACAGCAGCACTAGGAAACAAAGATAGAGGGGTAGTGCCCTCAAAGCAATATTGGGATGCTATTATTGGTTTGAGTCCAGACAGAGGCACCTAGAAAGAAAGCCTTGGTGATCTACTTCTGAAAAAAATCAGCCATTGAAAACCCTATGGATAAAAATAATACTAATGGGAGTTCTGTAGCTGGAAGGGAAACAACACTAGAAAGTAATTCAAAGCTATACATATAAAGAAAGATCCTTAATAAAGGGAAACGCTAGGACAAGTATAAGGGCTAGTAATAAGGTATTCATGCTTGATAATTCTAAATGTTTTGTCCCTCATGTTTTTAAATAACAAATATATAAAATCAAGGATAAAATTATGTTACAGGGCACATGAAATATAAAGATGTAATTAGTGATAATAACAACAAAAGGGGGAGGACAGGAATGGTATAGGTATAGAATTTCTTGTGTGTCACTGAAGTTGGTACCAGCTTACCCTAGAATGTTATAAATATAAGCTCTTAAATATAATATTAATGGTAACCACTAAGAAAATATATTAAAAAAATACACAAAAGGAGAGGAGAAGGGAATCAAAAAGGCTCACTACAATAAGCCAATGAAACACAAAAGCAAGCAGTAGTAAAGGACAAAGACAAAAAAGGCTTAAGACACAAAAAAAATAAATAACAAAATGGCAGAAGTAAGTCACTTCTTATCAGTAATTACAGTGAATGTAAATAGACTAAATGCTCCAATCAAAAGGCAGAGAGTGGCAGAAAAAATAAAATAAAAAAATTTTTTAAAAATTATCCAACTATATGCTGTTTACAAGAGACACACCTTAAACCCAAGGACACAAATAGTTTGAAAGTGAAAGGATGGGAAAAAAATGTTCCTTGCAAATAAAAACCAAAAGAGAGCTGGGGTGGCAATCCTAATATCAGAGAAAGTAGACTTTAAGACAAAATCTGTCACAAAATGGGCAAAATGGACAGAAACTTCACCAAAGAGGACATCCAAACAGCCAACAAATATATGAAAGATGTTTACGATTATTAGCAGTTAGAGAGATGCAGATCAAAACTACAATGAGATACCATCTTACTCCAGCTAAAATGGCACAGATTAAAAAAAATAGAAAACAACAAATGTTGGTAAGGATGCGGGGAGATTGGAACACTTATCCATTGCTGGTGGGACTGTAAAATGGTACAACCACAATGGAAAATGGTATGGTGCTTTCTCAAAAAACTAGAAATAGAACTACCCTATGATCCAGCAATTCCACTTCTAGGTATATACCTTAGAGACATAAAAATAATGACATGAACAGACATATGCACACCTATGTTCATTGCCACCTTATTCACAATAGCAAATAAATGGAAACAACTGAAGTGCCTGTCAGTGGATGAATGGATAAGCAAATTGTGGTACATATATACCACGGACTACAATGCAACCATAATGAACAATAATGAGTTCATAAAACATGTTATAACATGGAAGGACCTGGAGGGCATAATGCTAGGTAAAATAAGTCAAGCATATAAGGAAAAATATTGTATGATCCTCTTTTATAAGAAGACAAGAACTGATAAATATAGAGAGACCAATGTTCATTGGTAGTTACCAGGGACAGGACAGGGGTGGGGAAATTACACTTTATACCATAGAGACTAGTTACTTTTGTAATGGGAAACATGGCACCGAATGTCAATAAAGTAAGCATAGCAAAACCAAAGTAAAAATGAGTGCTTGAGCACATATGATGGGTATAGGCAAATTGGTACATGGGTAGTTACAAGTGTGTACATAGGTGAGAACAGATAGCAGTACCCATAGGTATGTGTAAATACAAATATGTGGGGGCAGACACATATATTCATTGAAGACACAGATATGGATACTCCTCAGACATAACCAAACACCTTTCAACATTGGTTTTCTGGGTTTGAAGGCTTAGGACCATAGTCTCAAAGGACAACTCAGTCAATTGGCATAACATAGTTCACAAAAATCATGATCTACATCTTAGTGAAGTGAGTAGCGTCTAAGGTCTTAAAAGCTTGGGAGTGACCATCTAAGACACAACTACTGGTCTCTCTTCACCAGGAGAAAAACAGTAAGAAAGTAGCTGTGATGGTTAAGATTGTGTGTCAGCTTGGCTGGGCCATGATTCTCAGTATTTATATGTGATCACTCCCATGATTGAATTATGCTGTGAGTAGCCAATCAGATGAAAGAGAGTTTCCTTGGGGGTGGGGCCTGCATCTGAATATAAGCAGATGTTCTGGCTTTTTGCTCACTCGGGATCCTGCAGCTGCTTCCTGTCATCTCACCTTCAGCTCTTGGGACTTGAGCTGTCAGCTTATCTACTGAACTTGGGATTCGTTGATCTTCACAGCCTGTGAGTGGAGCCCTGCTCTCTGACCTGCCGATCTTGGGTTCGCCAGCCCCTGCAGCTACATGAATCAGGACAAACCTTGCAGTCTTGTCTGCCAGTCTTGGAATTCATCAACCTTCACAGCCTATGAGTGGGAGCCCTGCTCTCTGACCTGCAGATCTTGGGCTCGCCAGCTTCTGCGGCTGCGTGAATTGGGAAAGGCCTCTACCCTGATCCACAGACTTGGGACATTCTAGCCTCTACAGTCCCGTGAGCTTTTTCCTTGATATAAATCTCTTTATAAATATATTTATACACTTTATTGGTTTTGCTTCTCTAGAGAACCCAGCCTAAGACAGTAACCAAAAGCACAGAGAAGAAACAAGTCTGCACCAGCAACAACCTCGTCTACACTGAGACCAGAAGAACTAGGTAGTGCCCAGTTACCATCACTGACCATTCTGACCTGGGTCACAATAGTTGGTCCTGGATCGAATGGGAGAGAAATATGGGGCAGCACTCAAATTCTTATAAAAAAACAAAATAAACAGACAAACGGGAACAGTAGACAACAGAGGACTCCCTAAGACTATCACCCTGAGACACTTTTTAAAACCTAGAATACAGCCTATCCCTTGAAATCACCTTTTAGTGAAATAGTAGAGTGCACACAAAATTAAGGATACTACCTGTAAGACTGGTGCCCTACTTAAAAACCATCAGTATGAGACCAAAACATCAATGATTATTCAAAAGCAAAGATGAGAAGATAAGGGAGCAGGGAAACTAGAGTACTGGAAAGGGAACAAACTGAACACAATTAAAGAGAATGTTGACACACTGTGATAAATGTAACTAATGTCACTGAACAATTCATGTGGAAATTGTCAAATGAGACCCTAACTTACTGGGTAAACTTCCACCAAAAACTCAATAAAATGTTATTTAAAAAATATAAAATTTGTTAGAAGAGATAAAGATGGACATTATATAGTGATAAAAGGGTCAATTAATCAAGAAGATTTAACAATCATACATACATCCAACATCAGAGCACTTAAATACATAAAGCAAACACTGATCGAATTGAAGGGAGAAATTAATAGTACTACAGTAATAGACACTTCAATACATCGTTTTCAATATTGGACCAAACCTGTTGCCATCGAGTCGATTCTGACTCACAGGGACTCTATAGGACAGAGTGGTACTGCCCCATATTGTTTCCAAGAAGTGGCTGGTGGATTCAAACTGCTGACCTTTTGGTTAGCAGCCAAGCTCTTTAATCACTCTGCCACCAGAGCTCCTTCAATATTGGACAGAACATCTAAAGAAAAGTTCAACAAGGAAACAGAGGACATGAATGACACTATAAACCAATCAGACTTAACAGACATATATAGAACGCTCTACCCAAAAACAGCACAACGTACATTCTCCTTCAGTGCCTATGGATCATTCTTCAGAATAGACCACATGTTAGGTCACAAAGGAAGTCTAGATAAATTTTAGAAGATCGAAACTATACAAAGTATTTTCTCTGACCACAATGGAGTAAAGTTAGAAACCAATAACAGAAAAAAAAACTAGAAAATACACAAACATATGGAAATTAAACAACAACTATTAAACTACCAATGAGTCAAAAAAGAAAAGAGAAATGACAAATTTCTTATAGTCAAATGAAAATGAAAGCAAATTATACCAAAACTTACAGGATGCAGTGAAGGCAGTACTCAGAGGGAAACTTATAGTAATAACTGCCTACATAAAAAAAGAAGAAAGATCTCAAATTAACAGCCTAACTCAACAACTACAGGAACTAGAAAGAGAAGAGCAAACTAAGCCTAAACCTACTGGAAGAAAGGAAATAACAAAGATCAGAGCAGAAATAAATAAAATCAAAAACATAAAAACAATAGAGAGAATCAACAAATCACAAGTTCATTCTTTAAAAAGATCAATAAAATTGACAAATGTTTAGCTAGACTGACAAAGAAAAAAGAGAGAAAAGATGCAAATAACCAAAATAAGAAATGAAAGAGGGGACTTTACAACTGACCCAATAGAAATAAAGAGAATTATGACAGAATATTGTGAACAACTGTATGGCAACAGACTGGATAACCTAGATGAAATGGACAAATCCTTAGAAGTACACAACCTATGCTTGCTAACTCAAGAGGAAATAGAAAGTCTCAGTAGATCCATAACAAGTGAAGAGATCAAATCAGTGATCAAAAACCTCCTAACAAAACAAAGTCCTAGACCAGATAGCTTCACTGGGGACTTCTATCAAACATTTAGAGAAGTATTGACACCAAGGCTGTTTAACCTCTTCCAAAAGACAGAGAAGGAAGAAATACTCCCTAATTCATTCTATGAAGCAAACATAACCCTGACACCAAAACCAGACAAAGACACCACGAGAAAAGAAAACTACAGGCCAATATCTCTTATGAATGCAAGTGCAAAAATCCTCAACAAAATACTAGCGAAGATAATCCAACAGCATACTAAAAGAGTCATACACCATGACCAAGTGAGATTTATTCTGGGAGTGCAGGGATGGTTCAACATTAAAAAAATCAATCAACGTAGTACGTCACATTGATAGAACAAAGGAAAAGAACCACATGATCATCACTATGGATGCAGAAAAAGCATTTGATAAAATCCAACACCCTTTCTTGATGAAAACCCTAAAGAAGATTGGAATAGAAGGAAATTCCTGAATATGATTCAGGGTGTATATGAAAAGCCAACAAATAATATTATACTTAATTCAGAAAGACTGAGAGCTTTCCCCTTGAAATCAGGAACAAGACGAGGGTGCCCGCTCTCACGACTTTTATTCAGTATTGTATTAAAAGTCCTAACCAGAGCAATAAGACAAGAAAAAGAAATAAAAAGTAGCCAGATTGGAAAAGAAGTAAAATTATCTGTATTCGAGGATGATATGACCCTATGTATAGAAAATCCCAAAGAGTCCACAAGAAAACTTCTGGAGCTAATAGAGGAATTTAGAAAAGTAGTAGGGTACAAGGTCAACAAATAAAAATTAGTTGGGTTTCTATACACCAGCAATGAGAAATCTGAAAGGGAAGTTAGAGAAACAATTCCATTTACAATAGCATCTAAGAGAATAAAATACCTAGAAAAAAATCTATCCAGGGACGTGAAGAACTTATACAATGAAAACTATAAAACACTGCTGAAAGGGATTAAAGAAGGCTTAAATAAATGGAAATATATTCCATGTTTATGGATTAGAAGACTTAATATTGTTAAGATGCCAATACTATCCAAAGCAATCTATAGATTCAATACAATCCCAATCAAAATCCCAACATCTTCTTTACAGAAATAGAAAAACAAACCCTCAACTTTACATGCAATGACAAGAGGCCTCAAATAGCTAAAACAATGTTGAAAGAGAAGAACAAAGTAGAAGTACTCACACTTCCTGATTTTAAAACATATTATACAGCTACATAATCAAAACAGCCTGGTACTGGTGTAACAGTAGATATATAGACCAATGGAATAGAATAAACCCAAATATGTATAGTCATCTCATTTTTAACAAGGGTGCTAAGTTCATTCGATGGGGAAAGAAGAGTCTCTTCAATAAATGGTGCTGGGAAAATTGGATTTCCACTTACAGAAAAATGAAACAGGATCCATACTTCACACCATTCACAAAAACAAATTCAAAATGGGTTAAGGACCTAAACATGCAAACTAAAACCATAAAATTCTTAAAAGAAAAAACAGGGGCAACACTGTCAGGCCTAGCTTTTAACAACGAATTATCTAATATAATAACAAAAGCACAGACAGCAAAAGACAAAATAAATAAATGGGACCATATAAAAGTTAAAAACTTGTGTTCATCAAAAGACTTTACCAAAAAAGTGAAAAGGACAAGCTACCAACAGGGAGGATATCTTCAGAAACCTTTTATCTGATAAGAATCTAATAACCAAAAAGTATATAAAACTTCAACAGCAACAAAAAGACAAATAACCCTATCATAAAATGGGCAAAAGATTTGAAGAGACATTTCACCAAAAAGGACATTCAAACGGCCACCAAATACATGAAAAGCTGCTCAGCATCATTAACCATCAGAGAGATACAAATCAAAACCACAATGAGATACCATTTCACTCCCACTAGGATGGCTAATATTAAAAAAAAAACAGAAAATAACAAATGTTGGTGAGGATGTGGGAAAATTGGAACCTTGCCATTGCTGGTAGGAATGCAAAATGGTACAGTCAATCGGAAAAACAGTGCGGTGGTCCCTCTAAAAACTAAAAATAGAACTACCATATGACCCAGCAATTCCACTCCTAGGTATATACTCAAAAGACTTGAAAGCAGAGACTCAGAGACTTGTACACCAATGTGCATTGCAGCACTATTCACAATAGTCAGAAGGTGGAAACAATTTAAATGTCCATCAACAGATACATGGATATAAACAAAAAGTGGTGCATATATACAATGGAATACTACTCAGTCAGTAGAAGAAATGAAATCTTGATACATGCTACAATATGGATGGAGCTGTAAGACATTATGCTGAGTGAAATAAATCAATCACAAAAGAATAAATAGTGTATGACTTCACTTATACAGAAACACAAGAAAAGGCAAATGTATACAGATCAAAGTTTATTAGTGGTTACCAGGATTGGGGGGCGGGGAAGGAGGTGTTAATGGATGGAAATATCACGTTGATTAAGGGTAGGGTAACACAGTTGATTATTATAGCTGTTGTCAATAAGCTGTACACCTGTAAAAAGTTGAATTGGCAAAAGTTGTGTGATATATATTTACAACAACAACAATAAAAAGAAGAGTAGTGGCTGAGGCTGCTTATGTATAACCAAAAACTTCATGGGATTTGGTTTATTGGTTTGGAAGTATCTTAGTCATCTAGTGCTGCTATAACAGAAATACCACAAGTGGATGGCTTTAACAAAGAGAAATTTATTTTCTCACAGTCTAGTAGGTTAGAAGTCCAAATTCATGGTGTCAGCTTCAGGGGAAGGCTTTCTCTCTGTGTTAGCTCTGGAGGAAGGTCCTTCTAGTCAATCTTCCCCTGGACTAGGAGCTTCTCTGCACAGGAACTCTGGGTCCAAAGGATGAGTTCTGCTCCTAGTGCTTCTTTCTTGGTGGTATGATGTCCCCAACTCTCTGCTTGATCCCCTTTCATTTTATCTCTTGTAAGGTAAAAGGTAGTACAGGCCACATCCCAGGGAAACTCCCTTTACATTGGATCAGGGATGTGACCTGAGCAAGGGTGTTACATCCCACCCTAATCCTCTTTAACCACAGGCAGATATTATGATTTATAACACATAGGAAATCACAAAAATGAAGGACAACCACACAATGATGGGAATCATGGCCTAACCAAGTTGACACATATTTTGGGGGGACACAATTCAATCCATGACAGGAAGTTTATGGTCATGGTTTCATGAGGCATCCCAGTTAATTTGCCTAATAACATCAGTACTTCTGTTCTACCTCCTAGTTCACTCCATAGTGCCTGCGGTCTTAAAAGCTTGCAAAGCTTGCAAGTGGCCATCCAAGGTACAACAATTTGTCTCTATTCACCTGCAGCAACAGTGGAAGAAGGAGAGTCAGAAATAGGAGGATACAGAATGTGTGGGTAATTGCCTCCATGAACAACTGCCTCCTTGGCCATGAGACCAGAACAACTGGATGGTACCCGGCTACCATTACTGAACATTTTGACCAAAGATTCTATAGAAGAATCCTGATCAAAAGGGGGAAAATGTAGAACAGACTTTCAAGTTCTCATGGACTCCAGACTTCCTGGAGCCATGAAGGTTGGATGAACCACTAAGACTATTGCCCTGGGATAATCTTTAAACCTTAAACAAAAAAATCCCTGAAATCTTAAAACCAAAAACAGTTTAGGTTAACTAGTAAAAAATGCCTGCCTTGAGCATTATGTTCTTTTAAGAACTATCTATATGGGTTCAAACTGATAACAGCAACTCGAAAGACTAGATAGGAATCTTAGAGGGCAGTGAATCTATGTTAATGGCGGAGGAACGACTCAGAAAAGGAGGATGAGAATGGTTGCACAATTCGAAGGATGGAATCAATGTCACTAAATGGTACATGTAGAAACTGTGGAATTGGTGTATGTTTTGCTGTGCATATTCACAAACAACAAAATAAATAAAATTTAAAAAAAAGAAAAGAAAACCATATGGAGCACAGGTCTACTCTGATACACAGGTGGTTGCCATGAGTTGGAACCACCTTGACAGAAACTTTGTGTATGTGCGCACACATGCATGTTTCTTTATAAGAAGCAGGACGTTCAGTGTCAAAAAACAAATAACCAAAAACTAAAAAAACACAAAAATCTACTTGGGGTAGACAAATTCACATATAGATAACAATTACAAGTTTAGAGAGATACGCCTGGTAACTTACAGCAAGATCACGCTTCAACATTTCATTTAGAAGTCGGTTTAGAACTCAGCACATTTTTACCCATGCGAGGAAGAGGCGATTTTTAGTTATAAAGTTCCCAGGCTAGCCTAAAAAAAAGTACTTAACACATAATACAGTGGAAATCCTGGATTTCTGCAGTGAAAGACAGCAACACCTGCAAGCACAAATGATAAATTGGTTCGAAAAAAAAGAAGGAAAAGAAAACTTTGGATCGGAAACCTTCTCTTTATTTATTACGAATGCTGGTGCTTGAGAAAAAGCAAGTTTAATTAATGAGAATGAGCTGGCAGATGGAGTCTCCAGTAGGGCTCTGAAGGGGGCTTCTGAGCATTTCCAAGAGCTCAGGAGGTTGATGGCAGGGCTCTCTGTGAGATTTAATTTCCGTTCACATGTTATGGTTTTCCTTTTTCTTGATATAGGTGTATCAAGAAGAATATTCTTCTTATATTTTCTTTTTACAGGTGTATAAAGAAGACACGGAGTCCCTAAGTGGCGCAAATTGTTAAGCACTCAACTACTAGCCAAAATGTTGGTAGTTCTAACCCACTCAGAGGCGCCTCAGAAGACAGGCCTGGTGATCTGCTTCTGAAAGGTCACAGCCTTGAAAACTCTATGGAGCAGTTCTACTCTGCAACTAACATCAACAACACAAAAAAGACATGGGTTTTGCAACCCCACCACGATTCAGGTCATTTTTGGCTCACAAAGGGACTTCAAGGGAGGGAGAGGAGAGCGGGAGATTGTCCCACAACACCCGGGGCAAGAGGTGCTAAGAGGAGTGCAGGAGAGGGGCTGAGCTCAAGGCTGCATGAAGTGAATGTGAAAGGTTGGGCCTGCGGAGGAATTACCTGAGCCTGCTGGAGGGAGTAGAGAGCAAGCTGCAAGATTCTCCTGCCTTATTTATCACCTCCACAAGATGCATTCAAACCCTCCTTTCTCCAATATGCAGTAGCATTTCCTCTCTCAGACTCTGGAAATCTTGGGACAGCAACCAAGCTATGCTCAGGCCTAGGCGCTTCCTGTTGGCCAGTGTGGGCAATTCTCTGACATACAAGTGCTGTTTCTGTTCCCTGAAGCCAAAAAAAAAAAAACAGTTGCCCTGAGTAGATTCCAACTCATGGCAACCGCATGTGTTACACAGTAGAACTGCTCCATAGGGTTTTCTTGGCTGTAATCTTTACAGCCTGGAAACAATCACCAGGCCTATCTTCCACAGCATTATAGGGTGGGTTGAAACCTCCAACCTTTAGGTTAGTAGTTGAGCGCAAACCATTTGCACCACCCAGGGACCTTGGTCTCCCACGTGGAAGGCGAGAATTCTGGTACTGAACCACAAACGACTTCCAAAAGTGGCTTTAGTCTATATCAGATTAGGTTTAGAAATGATGGAGTAAACAAAGTGAAACAGGTCCTTTACGGCAAGATTTCTTAGAGCCCTTAATTTCTCATTTTACACTGGGTTTCTCAAGAATGGGTACTGTATGGAGGATTTCTTAAAATTATTTGACCAAAGAACGAGGGTTCTATGGAATATACTTGGAGAAATGCTGCTGTAGGTATTGGGGTACCCTGAAGATTTTGAAGGAGTCAAAGTGATGTGATCAGGTTTGGGTTTTGGGCAAAGAAATTTTATGACCCCATTGGGGATGGGAGGAGAGACACAGGGGAAAAGGAGAGGAGGACATATACACAACCTGCTTGCTAGATGGTAACGGGTATGTGGGAGACCCGAGTTCAATTCCCAGCCAACGCACCTCATGTGCAGCTACCACCCGTCTGTCAGTGGAGGCTTGTGTGTTGCTATGATGCTGAACAGGTTTCAGTGGAGCTTCCAGACTAAGACTAGAAAGAAAGGTCTGGCGCTCTACTTCCAAAAATCAGCCAGTTAAAACCCTATGGATCACAACAGTCTGATCTACAACCACTTATGGGGGTGAAAGCAGGCAGGCAGGGTTTCATGCCGTTGTGCCTTGGGTTGTCATGAGTCGGGGGCTGACTCAGCTGCAGCTAATAACAACAATAAAGCCCTTCTTATGTATCACCATTTAACAGACACACTTTGAGAACCACTGGCCTACAAGATGCAACTCAGATTCCTTAACATAACGATCAAGACCCTTCCATTCTGGACGAGACCTGCCTTTCCAACCTCGCCTTCTAGAATTCCTCTACAGATGGGTCCTAGGTTCCTGCCATACAGAGCACACACAAATGCAATTTCAACTCTCTGTACTTTTGTTCATACTATTCTTCCTTCCTTCCCTTCTCTAGTGAGCACCACTCAAATTATTATTATTTTATTAGTATTAATGACCAACATTTACTGAGAACTTACTGCGTGTCAAGCACTCTCCATTCAGCTTTCTCCACTCAGGCCCAGAACTTGAGCAAGACGCCAGCAGTGAATCCATAGCCTGCTGTGCTTTGATATGCCCTTTCCACCTGGTCCCTATAGTCCCATCTCCCCACGTGGTTACCCCAGACCTCCTCCACCTGGCTTGGGTCTCCATTCAAATCCCCCATCAGGAACTCCTTCATTCTTAGAAAACAACTTTACAGCCTCTATTTAACAGGGGTGATCGAAGCCCCCAGATTCATTCATTCACTCATTCATCCATTTATTCAACATATATTGACTGAGAACTGTATCCATGTGCCCTCCCAGATGCCTATTGGGCACTGGGACTCAGCGGTTTTAAGGCAGACATGGTCCCCACCTTCACAGAGCCACAGGCCAGGGGTGGGGAGAGAGACAGGAGATACAGTGTTATGACCAATTAACTAGTTGCTAGCGTACAAAGTGTTGCCAGGAAGAAGTATGAGGGCTCTGGAAGGGGCTTACCAGGGACTTAACCTAGCCTGGGGATTCAGAGAGGGCTTCCTAGAGGAGAAAAAAGCCCACAGGACAGATCAAAGTCTGTTTAGACAGAGAGAGACAACCTTTCGTAGGATAGAGATGGAAGGACTGAGGCGCATCTTAGGGGCTACAAGTCTGGTGTGCAGTGAGCAGGTAGGCAAGGGTAGCTTTGGAAGAGGCTGGTGAGTAACAGACCCTGGGAGTTTCCTTGAAGACTCAGCTCAGTGACTGGAGTCAACAGGCTTGGGTATAAATCCTGACTCGGCCATTTACCTGCTGTGGGACTGTGGGCGAGTTTCTTAACCTATCTTTTTCCCTATCTGCCAAATGGGGAGTCTTCTCCAACTCCCAGAAAAATTTAATAAGCACTTACTCTGTGTCAGGTATTTTTCTAAGCACTTTACATGATATAACTAATTTAATCCTATAATAACCCTGTGAAAGAAGATATCATCTCCACTTAGCAGATGATGATACTGAGTAAGCTGAAACTAACTTGTTGAAGGTAATGTAGCAAGCTGGAAGTGATAGGATCTATCTAATTCGGGCTGTGAGGGTTGAATGAGATAAAGTATGTAAAGCACTTAACGCAGTGCCTGGCACACAGTAGTTGTTCAGTAAATTTTGCTATTATTTTTATTTATCCAAAAGGCAATGAGAAGATTTAAAAGGCTTTAAGCCATTGTTGTTGTTATTATTGTTAGCTGCCTTAGAGTTACCCCGACTTATGGTAATCCCATGCACAATGGACCACTATACTCTACAGGGTTTTTGTTGTCTGATTTTTGGAAGCAGATAGCCAGGCCTTTCTTCCTAGTCCATTTTAGTCTAGAAGCGCCACTGAAACGTGTTCATCATCATAGCAACACACAAGCCTCCACTGACAGATGGGTGGTGACTGTGCTTGAGGTGCATTGGCCAGGAATCGATGCCGGGTCTCCTGCATGAAGGTGAGAATTCTACCACTGGACCTCCACTGCCCCCTTTAAGCCATTAAGAGGATATTTTTTAAAGAATGGATCTGAGGGGTCCAGAGTGGACGTGGAGAGAGTAGTTAGAAGGTGATTACAGGGGAAGGAGTTATTGGCTGCTGGGCGAGGCCCATGAGAGTGGAGAGGCGGATAAATACCTGAGAAATACTTCGGTGGTGAAATCACAAGCCTTGGGGATTCATGGTGTGGGACGGGGCGGGGGGTGGTGGTGAAGGAGAGGGAGTGCTAAGTTTCTGCCTGGCCCTGGATGGAGAGTGGTGTGACTGACTGGAGCCCAGGGCAGGGGCAGGTTTGGTATGGTGACCCTGAAGGAGCTCTGTTGTGGACAAGTGGCGTGTGAGAAGCCTGGGAACGTGCTGGTGGAGGTGGCCAGCAGCGTCAAGACACACAGGTTCAGATTCCATTGACTGGCTCATGCTGATGAAAGGTCAGGCCGATGGAGAATGATAATATCAGCTGCCATTTGCTAGCGAGCCCTTTACTGGCGCCTGACTCGTGCCGTGTGCATAACTCTCCCATTTAACCCCTCCCCACAGGCCTTGGGGAGTCCCTGGGTGATGCAAATGGTTAATGCTCAGCTACTAATGGAAGGGTTAGAGGTTCAAGGCCACCCAGAAGTGCCTTGGAAGAAAAGCCTAGCAATCTTCTGGAAAATCGGTCATTGAAAACCCTACGGAGCGCAGTTGTACTCTGCACGTATGGAATAGCCATGAGTTGAAGTCAACTGGAAGGCAACTGGTACTGGTACAGTCCGTGGAGGGCAGCATTGCTCATGTCCTCACATTGTTACTGAGGTGCCATCAAGTCAGTTCCAACTCATAGCGACCCTACGCACAGCAGAACGAAACGTTGCCGGGTCCTGCGCCATCCTCACAATCGTCGCTGTATTTGAACCCACTGCTGCAGCCACTGTGTCAGTCCACCTCATTGAGGGTCTTCCTCTTTTTCGATGACCCTCCACTTTGCCAAGCATGATGCCCTTCTCCAGGAACTGGTCTTTCCTGATAACATGTCCAAAGTACATGAGACAGAGTCTCGCCATCCTCATTTCTAAGGAGCATTCTGGCTGTACTTCTTCCAAGGCAGATTTGTTCATTCTTCTGGCAGTTCGTGGTATTTCCAGTATTCTTTGCCAACATCATAATTCAAAGGCATCGATTCTTCTTCAGTTTTCCTTATTCACTGTCCAGCTTTCGCATGCATACGAAGCAAATGAAAATATCGTGGCTTTGGTCAGGTGTACCTTAGTCCTCAAAATGACTTCTTTGCTTTTTAATACTTTAAAGAGGTCTTTCACAGCAGATTTGCCCAATGCAATACATCGTTTGATTTCTTGACTGCTGCTTGCATGGATGTTGATTGTGGATCCAAGCAAAATGAAATCCCTGAAAACTTCAATATTTTCTCCATTTATTACGATGTTGCTTACTGGTCCAGTTGTGAGGATTTTTGTTTTCTTTATGTTGAGGTGTAATCCATACTGAAGGCTGTAGTCTTCGATCTTCATCAGTAAGTGCTTTAAGTCCTCCTCACTTTCAGCCAGCAAAAAAAAAAACCGCATTGCTGTTGAGTCAATTCCGACTCAGCAACCCTAAAAGGCAGAGTAGAACTGTCCCATATGGTTTCTAAGGAGCACCTGGTGGATTAACCAAGGTTGTGTCATTTGCACATCGCAGGTTGTTAATGAGTCTTCCTCCAATCTTGATGCCCCATTCTTCTTCATACAGTTCAGCTTCTTGGATTATTTGCTCAGCATACAGATTCAATAAAAATGGTGAAATGATACAGCCCTGACACACACCTTTTCTCATTTTAAACCATGCAGTATCCCCTTTGTTCTGTTCGAACGACTGCCTCTTGGTCTATGTACAGGTTCCTCATAAGCACAATTAAATGTTCTGGAATTCCCATTCTTCGCAATGTTATCCATCATTTGTTATGATCCACACAGTCGAATACCTTTGCATAGTCAATAAAACACAGGTAAACATCTTTCTGTTATTCTCTGCTTTCAGCCAAGATTCACCTGACATCAGCAATGATATCCCTCATTCCAAGTCCTCTTCTGAATCAGGCTTGAGTTTCTGGTAGATCCCTGTCAATGTACTGCTGCAACTGTTTTTGAACTATCCTCAGCAAAATTTTACTTGTGTGTGATACTAATGATATTGTTCAATAATTTCCACATTCCACTGGATCACCTTTCTTTGCAATGGGCACAAATATGGATTTCTTGGCCAGGTAGCTGTCCTCCAAATTTTTTGGCATAGTTGAGTGAGTGCTTACAACGTTGCATCCCTTTGTTGAAGTGTCTCAGATAGTATTCTGTCAATTCCTGGAGCCTTGCTTTTTTGACAATGCCTTCAGAGCAGCTTGGACTTCTTCCTTCAGTACCATTGGTTCTTGATCATATCTTACCTCCTGAATTGGTTGAATGTTGACCAATTCTTTTTAGTACAGTGACATTGTGCAATTCTTCCATCTTCTTTTGATGCTTCCTGAGTCGTTTAAGGAAACCCTGGTGGCATAGTGGTTAAGAGCTATGGATGCTAACCAAAAGGTCGGCAGTTTGAATCCACCAGGTGCTGCTTGGAAACCCTATGGGGCAGTTCTACTCTGTCCTATAGGGTCCCTATGAGTCAGAATCGACTCAACGGCAATGGGTTTTTTACAGCATCATTTAATAATTTGCCCACTAGAATCCTTCAATATTGCAACACGATGCTTGAATTTTTCCTTCAGTTCTTTCATCTTGAGAAATGCTGAGCATGTTCTTCCCTTTTGGTTTTCTAGCTCCAAGTCTTCACACATTTCATTATAATACTTTACTTTGTCTTCTTGAGCTGCCCTTTGACATCTTCTGTTGAGCTCTTTTACTTCATCATTTTTTCCATTAGCTTTAGCTACTCTACATTTAAGAGCAAGTTTCAGCATCTCTTTTGACATCCATTTTGGTCTTTTCTTTCCTTCCTGTCTTTTTAATGACCTTTTGCCTTCTTCATGTATGATATTATTGATGTCATCCCACAACTCTTTTGGTCTTCAGTCATTAGTGTTCAGTGCATCAAATCTATTCTTGAGATGATCTCTAAATTCAGGTGAGATGTAGTCAAGGCTGTACTTTGGCTCTTGTGGACTTGTGTTAATTTTCTTCAGCTTCAACGTGAACTTGCATGTGAGCAATCGATAGTCTGCTCTGCAGTCGGCCCCTGGCCTTGTTCTGACTGCTATTATTGAGCTTCTCTATCCATCTGTTTACACAGATGTAGTCAATTCGATTCCTGTGTACTCCATCCAGCAAGGTCCATGTGTATAGTCTTTGTTTATGCTGTTGAAAAAAGATATTTCCAATGAATAAGTCACTGGTTTTGCAAAATTCTATCATGTGATCTCTGGCATCATTTCTGTCACCAAGGCCGTATTTTCCAGCAACTGATCCTTGGTTTCAACTTTTGCCTTCCAATCACCAGTAATTATCAATGCATCTTGATTGCATATTTGATCAATTTCAGACTGCAGAAGTTGGTAAACATCTTCAATTTCTTCATCTTTGGCATTAGTGATTGGTGTGTAAATTAAAATAATGTTCTATGAACTGGTCTTCCTTGTAGGTGTGTGGATAGTATCTTATCACCAACAGCACTGTACTTCACGATTAGAAAAGTGAAAACTGAATTCAGAGAGGTTGAATTCCTTTCCTGTGTCAAACAGATATTAGGTGGAGTGATCCAAGGGTTATCTGAATCCAGGAACCCAGAACTGAACCATCTGCTGTCATCAAGCCCCTCCTCTGCGCAGGGCCCTGTGTAAACATCACTGGGGGATCTAACAGCAAATGGGAAAGTCCCTGTTCCCAAAGCGTGTCCACTCTCCTCAGAGCCCGTTAAAAGCCTTTTGTCTTCATCAGTCCTGCCTATCTCTTCCCATCATTGCTCCGGGCTCAAGGAAGCCCTGAAGTCAAACTGCTCTAGTTCACAGTTTCCAGAAAGGACTCCTGTGTGGGGGTGCTAGACAAAATACCCCCATTTTGTGTGCCAGCCGTTCAGGTTACCCAAGCCTGACAACCCCCCAGCTCTCTGCAGGGGTCTTCCTTCCCTCACTTAACCCCTGTTCCAGAAAGGGCAGGGGGTAAGGAAGGACAGGACTACCTTTCCCCAAATGGAAGGAATGGGCAACCAGCCCTGGCAAAATCTCCACTGAGGACGATTTGGACAGAGGCCCTCGAGGCTCCCTTTCTGCCACAGTCCCCTCTCTTCTCTCCTCTGCGGAGGGTGTCCCCAAGTTGCCGATTTCCCAAGTTGGGCCTAGTCCTGGGACCTAGAAGGGAAGTTGGAAGGGGAGAAGAAAACACAGCAATGCAGCCTCTTCTTAATCCTCATTGCTGGCTTTACCTCAGCTGTATTTAAATGATTGGTGAGTGTGAACATTTTCTCATAGTCTTGTGGGCTCGCATTCTCTCTTGAGAGACCTAATGCATGGTGTCCTTTGATCACTTACCTATTGGGATTTTCCTGGTTAAAAAATCATTTGAGTTCTTTATACAATAAAGAAATGACTTTTGAAATATTTAAGGCAATCTGCCTTTTTTATTTTGTTCTCACTTTTTCCTTTTCAACTTACACAAGTAATATGTGAGTACATTCTTGTAAAAAATGAAAATTCAAATACAAATAAATTAAATGTCCCCTTTGCCCACCCTCTTCTCCAATCCACTCCCCAACCCAAATGCTGCCATCAGGTCCCTCCTAATCACTTTCTACATACATAACATAGTCACACCAACATATATAGTTTTGGTTTGTGTACATTTCTCTTCTTTACATGAACAGTATACTAGTTTGCAACTTGATCTCTTCACTTAACACACATATCTTAGAGATTATTTTTGTTTTCTTAGCATGGTTTGACTTATTTGTGTAATAATACTCTAGTCCCTTCATGACTTTGTCCATTTATTCTAAGCTTAGAAAGTCATTCCCTCCTCCAGGTATTTGAAAAGTCTTCATTTTCTTTTTGTTACATCTTTTTTATGCTTTGATATTTATTATCATTATTCAATCTGGATAGAATTTATTTAGTGTATTATGTGAAGTGAGAGTAGAAAAAAATTTCCCCCATATTGCCAGTCAGTCCAAAGTAATTTTTTTAGTTTCAATATTTTATCTATATCCATATCAAAATTTAAAGAAGCCCTCATGGCGCAGTGGTTAAGAGCTTGGCTACTTACCACAAGGTCAGCTGCTCGAACCTACCAGCCGCTCCTCGGAAACCCTATGGGGCAGTTCTACCCTGTCCTATGGGGCTGCTATGTTGGAATGACTCGACAGCAACCGGTATATCAGAATTCATTACAATTTTTACTTTACTGGTCTTAAAGAGAGCTAACTTATCTATAATATTTTAAAAATAGACCTTTTAGCTCATTTCGTTTTCAAGTGAGAGTATTGAGTGTTGCCATTGTTGACATTTTCTCATGACCCCGTGATTTTTTTTCTTATTGTGTTAAAAATATATATAACACAACATTTGCCCTTTCAATGCTTTTTACATGTATAATTCAGTGACTCAGTTCCGTTCATATTTTGTACAACCATCAACACTATCCATTTTCAAATTTTTCCATCACACTTGACAGAAACTCAGTGTCCCCTAAGCAATGACTCCCTCTTTCCCTTTCCTCTTAGGAGGGTGTATACCCTTTGGGAACAGGAACTTTCCCATTTGCTGTCTAGGTTCCCCAGTGTTTGTTTACACAGGGCCCAACACAGAGGAGGGGCTTCATGACAGCTGATGGTTTAGCTCTGATATCCTGGATTCAGGGAAAAAAAAAAAATTGTAGTTTTCTTCACATATAAAATGCTACATGCTGGATTAATTTATGTACCATGGAGTTACCATGCCTTAAAACTTTAAAAAACCCCACCCCTGGTAATCACTAATGCATGTTGGTCTCTATACATTTGTCTACTCTAGACATTTCATATAAGTGAGATCATACTATATATGTCCCTTTGTAACTGACTTACTTCATTCAGCATAATGTTTTCAAGGTACATTCTTGTCGTAGCAAGTATCAGAACTTCATTTCTCTTTGTGGCTGATTAATATTCCATTGTATGTCTATACCATGTTTTGTTTATCCATTCCCAAAGTAATTTTTAAAATAGCCCTTCTTTTCGCTTGTGATGGTTACTTTATTACATATTAAAATAGTATGTGTGTCATTGCCTCATTTTGAGCTACCCATTTTAATCTACTAAAACAACTACGTATTTTTGCCTTAATATCATACTATTTTAAATATCATAACTTTCTAATGTGTTTTATATCTAGAAGGTCTGTTCCCTCCATCCTGATTCTTATTTTACAAAATTTTCTTTGAAGTTCTATCTCTTTTTTCTGCTAAATGAATTTTATAATCTTTTACTAAAGCTTTGAAAAAAATTCAGATTTGGATTTGTACTATGCCTGTAAATTAACTTATTCTTTCTATATTTACATTATTTAGCCTTGAACCAAGGCATGGAGTATTCTCTTATATCAGGTCTTCTCTTATATCCCTCAGGAAAAAAAAATGTGTAGACTATATAATGCTATATTCTGGATTAATTTATATAACATGGGGTTACCATGCCTTAAAACTTTAAAAGATGACCCCTCTTCTTCCCAGTAAAACCATCTGGACTCAGAGATTTTGGGGAACAATGTTCTTGATAACTTTCTTAAATTTTCCCTCAATTCATTTAATGATTAAACTAGTATTTATTGAAAGTACCTAATATGTGCCAGGCCCAATTCCAGGTAATAGGGATACAGCAGTGAACAAAACAACGTTCTCTTACAATTGTCTTAAAATAAAACATTTAATTTTTTAAAAAATACAATTATCTCAAAATAAAAACTTTGAATTAAAAAAAAAAAAAAAAAGCAAAGTCCTGTCTTCTCAGGAGGCTCATTTTCTAGTGGGGAGGGAAGAAGGGAAACAAGTAAACAATTAGGCATAAGTTACGTCAGATGCTGGGAAGTGCTGCAGAGAAATACGAACCAGAGCAGGGGGTAGAGAGGCAGTGCTTTAGAAGCTGGTCAGGGCAGCCTCTGTCCACAGTGCTTTTGAGCAGACACTAAAGCAGGTGGTTTCAATTTTCTACTTCCGACTCTGTCAAACATAGAAACTTCTTCATTTTTTAATTTTTTTTCAGAAAATTATCTTTTGCGTTGATATTTCAAAGTCGTCAGCAGTTTCACATGATATCCTTCCCTACTTTCCTGTTTTGTAAGCCTCTCTATTTCTGTCATCACATCCACCATTTCACCGTAAACTGTGCGCGCTTCTTTTTGTTTGTTTTCTTCATTAAATTTGTCTGTCGGATTATTCCAACCTTATTTTGATAAAAAGAACCAGTTCAGGAACCTATGTATTAACTCCACTGTTCTTCTTTTTTATATTCTTTCCTGCTTTTTCCCTTATTTCTTCCTTCCTCGTCTTTATTTGGGGTTTTGTGTTTTCATATTTCTAAATTGTCTAATAAATCATCATTTTATTTAACTTTTTCTAGGTTTAATGATAAAACCATTTTAAAATCTAAATAAATTTTTTATTTAAAAATTGTTTTATCGTGATAAAAATATAGATAACAAAACATTTGCCATTTCAACATTTTTACATATACAATTCATCGCTAAATGAAATTTTGAGTAAAGCTTGCATATATACCATCGGTTTTCATAAGTGCAGTTCTTATTTGTATTATTTTCTAAATTGGCACTTTATTCTTGATTTCCCCCTTCATCCAAAAGCTATTTTGGAATATTTCAGATATTTGATTTCTAACATTAATTTCTAGCTTAATATATTGTGAACAGAATGGTGGCCCATATGACGTCTGTATTTTCAAAACTATTGAGATTTTCTTCGTGGTGGAAAATACCATCAGCTTTTAAAATTATTTTGCAGATCTTTGAAAACGGGCTGGGTAACTTAAGGACTCAAGCCAACAGTCAAGACATCTACAGAAACTGGGGAAAAGAGCAAAATGTGAGCGGGAAATGAGCTTTAAAGAAGAACTGATTTTGATACAGAAGGGACAAACAACTAGCGTTTTACCTGCTACAGGCCAGGCACCGTACTTTGCGTATATTATCTTCTTCAGTGGTGAGGTAGGATTCTTCAGAGTGGGGAACCAAGGCTCCGGGAGGTTAAATGATTTGTTTCCAAAGTCTCACAGCTGCTCTCCCTGCTAAACGCCCTGTGCTCCTTCCTTTGCTGAGCAAGTTCCCACTTTTCTTTCAAGACTCATTCTAAACATGACCTTCTCCAGGAAGGCTTCCTACGGAGAAGAACAGGTACAATCCTCTGTTCTCGTATAGTCATCACTTGTCTTATATCTGTTACCTTTCGTTGCCTGGGAGACCCATGAGGGCAGCTGGCCATTGAGGGTGCTCTATAAATGTTTGAAGGAATAAAAGAATGGCAGGCAAAGGGAAGGGTCCAAGAAGAGAATCCAAAATCTGAGGATTCAACATAGCAAAGCCCTCACCCTATGGTACCCTCCCCAGCAGGTGATGGCTGAGGGTTTACAGGGAATATTACTAATACTAATAGCTCATTCCATTGGCAGAGTGCTTTACCGTCTACACATCATTATCCTACATGCATTATCTTATTTGATCTTCTCAACAACCGTAGGTCACTGTTATGGATTGAACTGTGTCTCCCAAAAAATTGTGTGTCAACTTGGCTAGTCCACGATTCCCAGTATTGCATGATTGTGCACTATGTTGTCATCTGATGGGATTTTCCCAGGTGTTGTAAATCCTACCTCTATGATGTTAATGAGGTGGGATTAGTGGCAGTTATGTTAATGAGGTAGGACTCAATCTACGAGATTAGGTTGTGTTTGAAATCAATATCTTTCGAGATATAAAAGAGAAGTGAGTGGAGAGATGGGGGACCTCATACCACCAAGAAACAAGAGTCAGGAGAATAGCACATCCTTTGGACCCGGGGTCCCTGCTCTGAGAATCTCCTCGACTGGGGATGATTAATGACAAAGACCTTCCCCTAGAGCCAACAAACGGAAAAGGCCTTCCCCTGGAGCTGGCACCCTGAATTTGGACTCGTAGCCTACTAGACTGTGGGAGAATAAACTTCTCTCTGTTAAAGCCATCCACTTGTGGTATTTCTGTTATAGCAGCACTAGATAAGTAAGATAGAATTTGGTACCAGAAGGGTGAGGTGCAGCTCTAACAGATACCTAAAATGTGGAAGCAGTTTTGAAACTGTGAATCGGTAGAGGCTGGAAGAGTTTTAAGATTGCCTTGAAGAGACTGTTGGTGGAATTATGGATGTCAAACACAATTCTGGTGAGGAGTCAGAAGGAAGTGAGGAGAGCTGTTACACTGGAGACAGTGCAGACGGCGAGAAGCAGCAGCAGAGAAATGGCAGCAGCAGAACCAGGAGACCAGCACAAGACAGCACGGGAGCCGACCCACGGAGGAGAGAGCTGAGTGCCTTTGGGCAGGAGGCTCCCTGGCGGAGTGGGGTGCCTCCAGGCACTTATCAGTGGACCTACAGAGCTTTGGAACACTTGCCCCAGCAGGGCAGACACAGGCTGTGAGACCCAAGGGGCCAAGAGACCAAGGAACCAGGAAACAGAAACTGAAGAGACAAGGAACTCGGGAAGCAGAGCCGCCTCAGTCTCAAAAGGTGGAGTTGCCACTCAGACGAACTAGAAGAATGCGGCTGCCCAAAGCCAAGGGAGTAGAGTTGCCTTTCCAGGGCACCTGGAAGGAGGAGCTGAAGCCCAGGGACGAGGAGCCTCCGCTCAGAATCCAGAGAGTGTGGCAAATACCTAGAGTCTGGAGGGCAGGGCCATTGTGTAAATGGGCTCAGAGAACAGAGGATTATTTTCAAGGCCTTGAGGGCTAATGTAATGTGTTCTGCTGACTTGCTTGGTGCCTGTTATCCCTTCTTTCCCTCTAATTTCTCCCATTTGTATGAAAATGTCTAGCTTGTGCCTGTTCCACCATTGTACTTTGGAAGCAGATAATTTGTATTCTAGATTTCACAGATGAAGAGGAATTTTTTTGATTTTGGACTTGGAGCTGATTTAAGACTTTTACTATGATATGATAGGGTGAATGTGTTTTATATGTGGCAAGGACATGAATTTTGGGGGGTCAGTGGGTGGAATGTTATGGATTGAAATGTGCCCCCCAAAAAATTGTGTGTCAACTTGGCTAGTCCATGATTCCCAGTACTGCATGATTTTGTACCATTTTGTCATCTGATGTGATTTTCCCAGGTGTTATAAATCTTACCTCTATGATGTTAATGAGGTGGGATTAGTGGCAGTTATGTTAATGAGGTAGGACTCAATCTACAAGATTAGGTTGTGTTTTAAGTCAATCTCTTTCAAGATATAAAAGAAAGAAGTAAGCAGAGAGACAAGAGTACCTCATACCACAAAGCAAGAAGAGCCAGGAGAATA
>NW_004443945.1:3223661-3226212 GCF_000243295.1 Trichechus manatus latirostris
GACTAGACAGCAGTGTGTTTGGTTTTATGACTCCAAAAGGTCAACATTTAATCCAAAGCAAAGATGAGAAGATAAGGAGTCAGGGAAACTAGAGTACTGAAAATGGAACAACTAGAACACAATTAAAGAGAATGTTGACACAATGTGGAAAAAAATCTTATGGATCACAACAGAACACTGTCCGATATAGTGCTGGAAGATGAGCCCTCTAGGTTGGAAGGCAGTATACAGTGGCCACAACAAGGGACTCAAACATAACAACATTATGAAGATGGCGCAGGACTGGGCAAGGTTTCCTTACGTTGTACATATGGTTGCCATGAGTGGAGCCAACTCGAAGACAACTAACAACAACAATAACAAGCCCATTTTATAAGTAGTGAAACATTCAGAGACTGAGTCTAGCCGGGATCACACAGTTGGCAAGTTAGCACAGCCAAGAGCTGGTCAGACTCCAATGCCGCACTGAACCTTGAACTCAGGTCCCTCCTGAGGTTAAAGCACATGAGCCCCACCCCCCCGTCCCACATGCACACCTTGCGGCCTTGGTGAAGACTATAAATTCTCTCCTGTCTTATTCATCATCACAGCTTCAAAATGGAATCTTTGTTTTTCAGACTCCTTAATCACTGCTTTAAAGGTAATTCATGAGAGTGATCCCTGATGTTACACACTCATTCACTCATCTATTTGTATGGACAATAACCATTTACCAAGTCCTTGTTATGAACAGGGTGCCAAGTACTCGGCTGGGCCCTGGATACCTCAACCAGGTGCAGGCTGGGGAGGACACCTCGGAAGTGCCCCACCTTGGAGGGCAGCCCACCCTCAGTCTGCTTACCCGACGGATGCTTCCAGGATGTCTCTCCCGGATCTGCCCTAGCCCCGCTTCCTCCTCCCCCATCCTCCCCAGTTGGCGCCCCACGCCCTTTTATTTCCCTTCACAAAAAGCCCTATTCTCTTTTTGCACAATACACTTTCACAATAGATAGTCTATTCAATCCAGAGCCCCAATCATCAGCAACCAAAACGCTGGTTCCTCTTTCCTCTAGTTCTGCAAATATTTCCAAACGGAGGAGAGATACATGCATTTCACAGCGTAACTTCCCGTTTGCTTGACTCTTTCTCTTACAGACTGGAAGCTCCTTAAAGGTCTGGCTTGGGTCTTTTCACCATTAACTGTGGATGAATGAGAAGCCTAGACCTTGTTTTTCCTTAATCTGTGTTATTATTTAAAAAGAATATAACCATAGAAATTTGGTAAATACACTAAGGAACAAGGACGAAAATAAAAATCACCTATAAGCCCAACAAATAGTAATAACTTTTTCACTTGTATTTCCTTCCAGATGTTTTACACGTATTTTTGTGGATAAATGTATATGTATATACAAGGAGCCCCGGTGGTGCAGTGGTTAAGCGCTGGGTTACTAACCCACCAGCCTCTTAGCAGAAGAAAGATGGGACAGTTCACTTCCATAAAGATTACAGCCTTGGAAACCCTGGGGGGCAGTTCTACTCTGTCCTATAGTGTCATACGAGTCAGAATCAACTCGAGGGCAATGAGTTTACACGTATATGCAAAATTTTACAAAAATAGAATTCTGATGCCTATACAATGTAGCTTGCTCAGTATATTATAAACATTTTCCAAGTCATTAAGTATTACTCAAAAACATGGTTTTCAGTAGCTGCATAGTATTACATGCATGCCACAACTTTTTTAAACACTTCCCTATTGTTGGATATTTAGGTTATTTCCTTCCTTCCTTTCTTGTTTTTATTTTTTGCTACTATAAATAATACTTTGATAAACATCCTTAACACGTCTTTGATCTGTGATCACACTGCTGGTAACTTCTCTCAAATAGATTTTTAGAACTAAAGTTACTAACTCAAAGGGTATAAACTTTTAAACTTCTCTTGATCTATACTATCAAATTATTTTCCAGGCTTTGTACCAATTTGCCCTTCCACAGCAGTGAATAAATAAAACCAAACCCATTGTCATGGAGTTGATTGCAACTCACGGTGGCCCCATGTCTCTCAGAGTATAGCTGCACTCCACAGGGCTTTCAACAGCTCTAATCTCTTAGGAAAGTAGATTGCCAGGCCTTTCTTCTGTGACACCGCTGGGTAGATTTGAACCACCAACATTTCAGTTAGTAGCTAAGCACAAAACATTTGTGCCACCCTATTTTACAACATTGTCACCCGCAATGAGTAGCATCAACGTGGCTTTTATTTATTTTTAACTGTTTGGTGAAACTGGTAATTGCCTGCACATGGGTGTTTTTTTGTTTTTTTGCTGTATTTTTATTCTTATATATATTCAAATAAGTGGCCTAATGGCACAGTTGTTAAGAGCTTACCTGATAACCAAAAGGTCAGCAGTTTGAATCTACTAGCCACTTCTTGGAAACACTATGGGGCAGCTCTACTCTGTCCTATAAGATCGCTATGAGTCGGAATGGACTCAGTGGCAAAGGGTTTGGGTTTTTTAAAAATTTTTCTGGTATATTCAAATAAAGCCAGTTAATTTATTGGTAAT
>NW_004443945.1:3226883-3233551 GCF_000243295.1 Trichechus manatus latirostris
AGGACGTTCATTGGTGGTAGCCGGGCACCATCTAGTTCTTCTGGTCTCAGGCTGATGAAGTCTCTGGTTTATGTGGCCCATTCTGTCTCTTGGGCCAATACTTTCCTTGTGTCTTTGGTGTTCTTAATTCTTCTTTAATCCAAGTGGTTGGGACAAATTGATGCATCTTAGATGGCTCCTTGCAAGCTTTTAGGGTCTTCCTCTTTTTTGATGACCCTCTACCTTACCAAGCATGATGTCCTTCTCCAGGGACTGGTCCCTCCTGAAAACATGTCCAAAGTACACGAGACAAACTCTCACCATCCTCGCTTCCAAGGAGCACTCTGGCTATATGTCTTCCAAGACAGACTTATTCCTTCTTCTGGCAATCTGTGGTATATTCAATATTCTTTGCCAACGCCGTAATTCAAAGGCATCAGTTCTTCTTCAGTCTTCCTTATTCATTGTCCAGCTTTTGCATGCATATGAGGCAATTGAAAATATCATGATTTGGGTCGGGCACACCTTAGTCCTCATACTGACATCTTTGCTTTTCAACACTTTAGAGAGTTCTTTTGCAGCAGATTTGCCCAGTGCAATGCATCCTTTGATTTCTTGACTGCTGCTTCCATGGGCGTTGATTGTGGATCCAATTGTGGTAAGAATAAAGTCATGCAAATATGCACCCTTGGTCACAAGGAAGGTCAGAGGGGGTGGAGTACTTGATGCACTCTGTCATTGCTGTTGCATGTCTTCGAGTCAATTCCGATTCATAGCAACCATACAGGACAGAGTAGAACTGCTGTGTAGGGTTTCCTAGGCTGTAATCTTTACGGGAGCTAATTGCTAGGTCTTTTCACCCACGAAGTCGCTGGTGGGTTTGAACCACCGACCTTTCAGTTAACAGTCAAGTGCTTAACCACTGCACCACTACGGCTCCTGACCCTGCCATTACTCCTAAAAAAATTAATTCACAAACATCAGATGTTCACGCTATCTACCCACGCAGACTTTTGCTTTCTTTCTTTTGCTCTCCCTGCAAACCCTGAGTATTTCTAAATTGTTACTATACTTCTGAGGATTTAGAATTACTGCTTAACACATTTTCCATGGGACTGTGGTCATTAATTTAGTTCCCAGTGAGTTTCTACCAATTTTGCTGGTGCCGTCTCCGACGAGCCCATCCTCTCAGGAGCGTTAGGTCCACTATGCTTTCTGCAGCCCCTATCTATTGAACCCTGGGATCCTCCACCTTTCATAATATTTTTTAAATATCAATTTTTTTATGGTTCTGCTAATGAAAGAAGCAGGTTTAAATAATCACCTGCTAAGCAGAGGCCTTGTGGCACAGTGGTTAAGAGCTCGGCTGCTAACCAAAAGGTTGGCAGTTCGAATCCACCAGCCACTCCTTGGAAACTTTATGGGGCAGTTCTACTCTGTCCTATAGGGTCGACTATGGGTTTTTTGTTTGTTTGTTTTTAATCTCCCGGCGGAGTTACTCTGGTGAACGTGTCAATGGAAATGTTGAAGAGCAGTGTTTCATCCCTTTCCTCAGCTTGTAAGATGCCTCAGATTTTCAGAGATGGAATGTTCCGGAAGGTCTGCAGCATGAATTCATTCTCCCTCAGGGAAATCAAGAGTTTTAATAAATCTTATAATAACAAACTTACTTTCCCATTTCAGCTCTGGCGGGGCAACTGAGGGGCTTCTGAAATGCATGGGGGGAGGCCTCCCTTTACTTCTGTAACAAAACAGCTGATTTCTTTCTCTCAGTGAATCTAGGGAGTTCATGGGTGGCGCAGACGGTTACATGCTCGGCTACTAACCAAAAGGTTGGAGGTTTCAGTCCACCCAGAGGCATCTCGGAAGGAAGCCTGGCGATCTATTTCCAAAAAGTCAGCCACTGAAAACCCTATGGAGCACAGTTCCACTCTGACATACATGGGATTGCTATGAGTCAGAATTGATAGCAACTGCTTTTTTGTTTTCTTGGTAGTGTGAATCTGGAGGATTTCCTTGTGGATTTGGACACGTCGGGAAATTTGGCTGAATGGTGATGTCTGACTGTGAACTTAGGCCCTTGCTGGCACCTGTTAACATTCACACACGCTTTACAATTTATAAAATGCATTATCATGTATCAATATATTATATATCAGTATATTATCATATATTACTCGCATACGTCATCTGCTTTCATTCCTCCCAACAACCCCGGGAGGTTGGCATTATTGACATTAAAAAGATGTCAGAGAAGGAAGTGGGTCACAGACCAGTTCTCACAGGGAGGCAATTTGTAAGAGAAAGATAATGGGAAGGAATGGGGAGTGAACAATCACCACTAAAGGAAAGGGGAAAAAAAGAGATGCTGAAAGCGAACTCCCAGCTGGAAATCCTGGGTGCAAATCCTGGCTCAGTCACTTAATAGCTGCGACCTTGGGAAGATTTTAATTTCTCTGTGCTTAAATCTCCTCATCTATAAAATGAGGATGATCACTGACACCTACCTTATTTAAAGTGCTCAGCACAGCCTGGCACAAAGATGAGTGTACAACTATGCCAACCAAAACAGCAAGTTCATAGAAAGGAAAAACTGGAAAAATCCCACAAGTCCAATAACTTGGTTAAAAAAATCAAGACACATGCATAGCATGGAATAATATTATCAAGAATGATAATGTGGATGTTTATAGACAGAAAAGGATATTTGTGACATATGTTACTTGTCTTCCAGGGTAAACCCAAACCCACTGCCATCGAGTTGATTCCGATTCATAGCAACCATATGAGTCACAAATATCCTCTTCTGTCTATAAATAACCTCATTATCATTCTTAATAATATTATTCCGTGCTACAGGGTAAAAGTGGTTACAAGTCAGCAAGTATAGTGTTATGCCATTTTTGTTAGTTTTGTAATAAAAATATTTACATGTATCATTCATTTAACAATATTTACTTTGTATAGTTTTATTTTTACATGTATTTACATGTAGATATATGGATATAAAATATCTAAGAATATACACCAAAACATAGTATCTCTAAATGGGGTTTTCATTTTTTGCTAAGTTGATTTTCAAATTCTTATGCAATGAACTTGTATTATAAAGAAACCATGGAAGTGTAAAATGTTTACAATGCAGGAACTTGTAACGTTGATGTCTGCCTGGGTCCAGGGACATTTTGCCGGTGCCAAGTTCATCTGCAGGTTGCCTGGAGAACTGGAAACCCAAGCAAAGGACTAAGCAGTTTTGAGAGATTTAATTCAGTTTCTGGAGGAGTCAATAGTTTCTGTCCTTTCCCCCCTCCAGCCCCCCAAAGTGTGAACTTCTGGTGTCCTCTTCTCTCTCCTGGGCAAACATAGCAAGTCGAGGGCTCCTTAGGCCCTCCCTCTTTGGATTCCTATTTGTTCTCCAGGCCACCTACAATTCCACTCATCAGCTGGGCCTTCACAAACACAGCCATCACATTCCGGTCATGTTCCCGGAGATGACACCCTGGCCATCTTGATCAGACTTGGGTGTTCCCAGTCCCAGCCACCCATTGTGACCCAGGGCATCTTTGAAGGAATGCTTCCATCACAGCGGTACATCGTGTTCCTAGTGTTGTGAGTCATGATGGTTGCAACCCAGAACATAATCTCATTTCCAGATTGTGAGGGCACCTCCCTGTCACTCCCTATATTATAATAACAATAAATAAAAGCTACCATTTGATACAGTGCTTATGTACCAGAGCTAGGCATTGGCTCATGTAAGTTTCTTAACAACCATGTGAGGTAGGTTTTTTTTATACCCATTTTACAGATGAGAACCTCTGGAGAGGTTGACTTGGCTAGGGCTACATAGCAACTAAGCCTGGACTCTTAAATATAAGATACTGTCTCCATGGCCTACAGGTTTTCTTACCCCATTTTATAAACTGAGTCTAAATTATTCATAGAGGCTAAGCTATGCATCCAAGTTCACAGTTAGCAAGCGGGCAAGGTTAAGATCAGAACATGCCCCTGACAGGAACTCACTCCTCTCTCCCCCACACGTGCCCTGACACTCTCCCCTCTCCCACTTTGACTCGGCTACTCTCCTCATCCCTCCTCTCCCACACGTACCTTAACACCCTCTCACTCCCACTCACCCACATGGGCTCTAACGCCCTCCTCACTCCCTCCACTTGTACTCCAAACTGTAGCAAATACTTGTGGCAGTTCCAAGATCTGTAAGAATGTGCTTGCTGTCTCACCCTGAGGCCTTTGGACAGGCTGCTCCCGTCCATACATTTGCCCGGCACAAGCCTACTCATTTAGATGTAACCTCCTCCAGGAAGCCATCTCTGACCACCCCAGTCCAAGCACCCTCTTAGATGCTTCCTTAGTTCACCCTTGCACATATCACCTGGCATTGTGGTTGCCTGTCTTCTTGCCCCTTATTCCACCAGTCTGCAAAGTGAGAACTGTCTCATTTGTTAATGGTTAGGTCCTTAGTACCCAGTAGCTAGTGGAGGGTAGGAGCTCAATAAGCATTTGCTCAATGAATGCATGATTAGGAGCTGCATTTTGCTTTGTTTGGGGGATTCAGCTTGGGCATGCTAAGCAGGAGGGGGCAGCTAATGACAGAAATGTGGTTTCCTGTATGCCCTATTAAGAAGGTTGCTTACTGGGCGAATGCTCTGGGGTCAACTAGGTCTCAGTGCACTTATGTTAAAACCATGGTATCCTTGTTGCTGAACCAAACTCTCAGGCTTCTGTTTTCTCTCTCAATCAGAAACAAATCATGTTCTGAGCGACTGGAGTCATTGCTCACAGCTCCAGGGAGCAGGTTTAGGGTGGGGCGAGGGACAGTGGCCTTGGGGCTTCAGTCCCTAAAGGCCCGGGCTGGGAGGAGGGGGAGGAGTGGCAGGTCCTGTCCTCCTGAAGCTGCAGTCAATGGGGGAGAGACAATGGGGCTCAGCATCTGTTCCTCGCTGGGAGAAGGGACCCTCCAGTGAAAAGCCAGGGAGAGCAGGGAAGAGTGGGAGGAATTGATGAGGAGAAGGGGTGGAGCCAAGGAGACGCAGCCGGGAGGAAGGAAGGGAAGGGGAAGGAAGGGAAGAGGGAGGGGAGACGATCCTGGCTCTCCTTCCTCTCCGTGACCTGGTCCTGAGCAGCAGCCTCCCTTCGCATTGTTTCGCACAGAAGCCGGGGTGGAGGGGAGGGGAGGTAATGGGGGGCACCAAGACCTCACGTTTCTCCCCAACTGCTGGCAGCAGCCCCAGACTACAGGTCAGGTATCCAGCAGGTGCTCAATACTTACTTGGGAAAAATAAGAAACGTGGCCAACTTTGCTCTGGGAACTTTTCCCCAGTCTTCTCTCCACTGCTTCGGAGAAGCTTAGGGCAGCGCAGGTCTTGGGAGCACGCCCAGGCGACTCATGAATAATTGACCCTTCGTGGCGGCTCTGCCCGTCTCTGCTCTAGGACTCCGGATGGGCCCAGCGTCAGAGTCGAGAAAGGGGCTCCAAGTAGCAGGGTGGAGGGTATTCTGGAGGTTGGAGACTGGGGGTCCAGCCTGCCCCAGCGTTAGAAGGAGGCATGGCTGCACCAAGCCCTTTGGCCCGGCAGGGAGCTGGCGGGCCTGACCCCGCGATACGAGCGGCCACGCCTCGACGCCCTCAGCAGTGCGCCCCGGGGCCGAGGCGCAAGCCCTGGGCTCTAAGAGCCCACGAAGGGCAGATCCCAGCTTCTCCTGTAAGCCACTTCCCCACCTGGGCCCTGCCGCTCGCAGCCCGCGCTGCTCCCTCGAGTCTGGCCGTCCAGGGCTCTGCAAACAGCTGTTTAAAGGCTCTTTTACAGTTGAGTGCTCTGCGGGGATGTTTGTTTCAAGCCCATCTGCCTACTTTTAAAATATATAAGAATACACCCAGCCTTCCACCTCTGGCTGGGCTGGGGGTGGCTTCCGCGTACCCCCAGCCCGCACTTCGGAAGAACCTGGCACCCAGGAGCCGCACTGGCGCCCCCCACCCCCAATGACTTTCCTTTCAGGAGGACGCCCCAGGCTTCCCATGGGGGGTGGAGCCCCCGGGCCCCCTTTGTGCCGGCAGGGGCTGGGCCCCCATTTCCATGCGAGGTTCTGTCGCTCCCTCTCTCCCCCGCTTCAGTTAATCTTTGTTCCCCTTTTCTGCTGAGAGGAGAAAAAAAAAAGAGAGAGAGAAAGAAAAGAAGGAAAAAAGGCGTGACTTGATTTTCAAACGAAACTCCCACAGCAAACAAAACCCTTTTAGAGAAATAAGAAAGGAGGAAGAAGGAAGGGGGAAGAAAAAAGAGAGAAAAAAAAAACCTTCCAGGCTTTCAATTCGAGTGGGAGAGTTGAACCGAAAGAAAGAGAAAGAAAGGAAGAAAAATCCTCTCTGTGGTAGAAAGAGAAAAGAAAACTTGGGCTGACAAGAGGGGGGTGTTGGGGGGTGGAAGGAAGTGAGAAAACAAAAGAGAGATAAAAGGGCTGCTTTTCTGTCTCTCTCTTCCTCTGCGAGCTGGGTTAGGAGGAGCTGTTTTGCATCCCTTCACGTCAGCCCTGCCTCATTCCCTTCTTCCAGGGAGGGTGAGAGAGCGAGCGAGAGAGAAGAGACGAGCTAGAGAGAGGAGCGGGAGAGAGAGAGAGGGAGAGAGAGAGAAAAAGAGGAGCCGGAGGGAGGGCGGCGGGAGCAGCGGCGGGCG
>NW_004443945.1:3233831-3240587 GCF_000243295.1 Trichechus manatus latirostris
CAGGCCCGCGCCGCGCTGCAAACATGTCGTCTTTTCCTTTCACTTCCACATTCCCTCATGCCGAAGAGCTGGAGGGAGAGAGGGAGAGCTGGGGAGAGAGCAAGAGATGGCGTCTGGGGGAGGGGGGAGAGGGGGAAGGGAAAGAGGGAGGGAGCGAGCGAAAGAGGGCGAGAGCGAGGAGAGCGCGCGAATGAGAGAGAGAGAAGAGAGCAAAAATGAAAGCGCCGCGGTGGCGGCGGAGGAGCTGGAGGCCGGGGAGGCGGTAGCGGTGGCGGATCTCGGGTCCGCACGTGGGTGTCCCGGCGCCGGGCGCGCTCCCCCCGCACCCTGCCCAGGACTCAAAGTTTCACCCCCTCGCCGCCCCGCCCCTCCGGCTGCCCACAAACTTTATTCTCTGAGCGGGTGGGGTGGCTGCGCGTCCCCGCCGGCCGGGGGTGGGGGAGGGCTGAGCGCGCCGCTGGGGGTACTGGGGGCGCCCCCGCTGGACCCCCGGCCCGCCGGCGTCTGGGCGCCCTGGGCCGGGGACCTGTTGAAGGCGCTCGGCGGCTACGGGGCGGCGGGCGGGGTCCCCACGGCCTACCCTTAGCCTCCCAGGTCTCAGCCCCCCTTCGTCGTCGCCCACTCTCCGTCTCCTCGCGGTCATTTTCCTAATTGGACGGAGCTGTGGAGTGTGATCGCCGGCGTGAAATCGGGGCCCCCAGGCTGCCATGTGGGCGCGGGGGTGCGGTGACCGACCCGGCAGCCCCTGCCTCCCCACCGCAGACGCTCAGATTCCACAGATCCAGCCCTTGCGCCACCGCCCCCCAAATCGCGGACTTGCTAACTAGTGCGTGTCGGTTTTTTTCCAACTTGCCTTTTAAGATGACTTTTATGGTTGCTGCAACTGCTTCCCTCCAGTCTGAGCTGTAGTTGGGAAGATTTAAGAGGCCAGGGAGGTGCTTGTGTGGGTTTTAACTAACCCGAAACGGTCATTAATGTCTGTCTAAGCCTTGCAATGATTCGGGCGGGACATAACCGAGGACACTCCAAGGTGTTGGTCCTTCTCAGTGTGAGCTGCGACTGCCGGGAATCCAAGGAGGGGCCATCCCCGTGGCCCACCCTTGAGCAAAGGGCACCCCACGCGCCTTCATTTCTGTGTAAAATGGAAACTACCAGCAGGTGTCGACCTGGAGGGACATAACCAGCCCCTGTGGGCACCTGGGAAACTCACAAATTCCCCCACAGGTGTGCAGAGGAGGACTTTGTGCCCTTGGGGGTCACCCAGCCAGCTTTGGAGCTGCTCTCTCAGTCCTGCCTTTGTACACAAGTGAGTAAAAACAGTCAAAGTTCACTTGTACCAAGCAGAAGGGCCAGCGCCTGCATCCCGATTGAGTCTGCACCGATTGAGTCTGCACCGGGGGCCCTGAAAGAACCTCCAGGGCCAGGTGGGGGAAGGGAAGGCAGCCGTCCCTAACTGTCATTAGACATTAGAAAAATGTATTCCTGATGTGTGCGATCAAAGCTGCTGGGCCTGTCTGGTTTAGATTTCTGAGATCTAGTATAACTCTCACTTTCTCATTTGTTTTAAAGCCAATGTTATTTTCCAGAGCTTTCCTCTGGTTTTCTCAGCTGGCCCTTGGACCACCTGTAACCGTGTGCCAGGCACTTGCCAGTCACCTAGTCCTCCAGCCTCACTGGAGCTCCAGGAGTCTGCAGGACCCAACTTGGGTAAGAGGAGTTGGACGCTCAGGTCACATTTTCTTTTCTCCAGGCTCACCTGGTTTTCTGTGTGCCCATGGAATGAGCTCCGGTGTGAGTTTTGAAGTGAGGACAGAGGCTCAGTCTTCTAGAACCTTTTGCTTTTCCTCTCAGAGTGGATTCCGGGATGAGTCCTCCTCCCGTGGTGTGTGACCAGGAGGCCATTCGTTCTGTGCTTGGCCACTTCCATTCCAGAGGCATTTCCTACAAGGACTTATTTTAGGCCTGCTGTCAGAATCGACTCGACGACAGTGGGTTTTTTTCTGGTTTTGGTCTAGAGACAAGGAAACAGACAAGGTCTGGAATGGTTTTTGAGTGGAAGGAGGGAGGCAAATGGGACCACCGGAGATTTGGCACAACTTCTATTTTAGGTTTACTTTGGGACCTGGAGATATTTCTAGCAGAGCTGTGCTTGGAACACTCAAGTTTGAAGTTAGAAGGGAGTAATTAAATGAGAGAAGGAGTCTGGCACATTTTGGAGGAGACAGGTGAAGGCTCATCAGCCTCACCAATGCTTGACTTGTTCATCTGGATCCCTCGTGGCTAGCCAGGGCCTGGTGCGGGGGAGGTGCTCGTTTTGTTGAGTTAATGAATCTGTATATCTGCCTGGTCTCATATTGTTGTTACTTGCCATCAAGTCGATTCTGACTCATGGCAACCCCATGTGTTACAGAGTAGAACTGCTCCATAGGGTTTTCTTGGCTGTAATCTTATGGAAGCAGATCGCCAGGACTTTTCTTCTGCCGGACTGCTGGATCGGTTCGAACCACCAACCTTTAGGTTAGCAGTTGAGTGCAAACTATTTGCATCACCTAGGAACCTGGTCTTATGTTAATGGTGATTAATCCCAGCCCTTCAACTTCAGAGCTGGAAGGGGACTTGAGAGATTGTCTAAAAGAAACTGAGGCACAGGAGAGGCTCCATGCCCAGGATCACACAGTAAGTGGCAGGGCCAGCACTCAAACCTAAGCTTTCAGACCCTATTTCCGGTGCTCCATCCACATGGACTCTACTACTGCCGGGGATCCTGAATCAAGCTGAGTCCACAGACGGAGGCTATGAGAACTTGAAACCATGGGTTCATGCCTACACGAGTAAGATGGGCAAATGGAGCGCCTTATTTCCTAGGTGTGTTACACACGCCGTTTTGGTGGGTTTGCTGCGCCAGTGTGATTACTAGTGAGCAGTGGGTGCTTCTGGCTGTTTGAACACTGACTTTTTCAAAGTCCAGCAGTCCAGTGGGGCAGTATTTAGTCATCAGGATGTTACCAATGTGCATTTCTCATTGATCTGGGATGCTTTCTTCATACTTCGTACTTGTAGGTAATTTATTTAGGATTGGTTAGAGGAGAAGAAAGGGGGCGTCAGAAAGGGCCCTAGAGCTAGACTGATCCCCTACTAGCTCCATGGGGGTAGAGGTCTTTGCTTGTTTACTTCTGAGCCCAGTGACTAGGACAGGGCTGGCATGTAGTGGTCACTTGACAAATACTTGTTGAGTGAATGTGCTAGAGGTTAGGGAAAGGTTTTCCTGCCAGAAGGAACCCATGAATGACACACAGAGGCAGGGATGGCAGGTGGTGGGAGCAGCAGAGTTGTGCTGTGAGTTATTGCTTTAAACAAGCTCCAGACAGGTAAGGCAGGAGGGGGCTGGAAAGAGGAGATCGTGAGTGGGGTGGAGCCATTGGAGACTTGTGCAAAACAATAGGGAGATTTTGAACTGGACTTAGGTCTGGGGAGAATAATAATAATACAGTCATCCCCTCGGTATCTATGGGGGATTGGTTCCAGAACCTCTGCGGATACCAAAACCTGAAGATGCGCAAGTCCCTTATGTAAAATGGTGTAGTATTTGCATATAACCTACACACATCTCCTGTATACTTTAAATCATCTCTAGATTGCTTATAATGCCTAATGCAATGTAAATGCTATGTAAGTAGTTGCAATACAGTGCCAGTATTGATTACGGAATAATGACAAGACACGAGGTAAACAATGCTGTAACAAATGCTGGAGGGAGACTGAGGATCTGTAAAATAAATGGTGGAAAGCTACAGCAGGGTATGCCTACACATCATTTCATTCGTGTGGATTCAGCGTAGTGCTTGGTGCGCGGCAAATTCAAATTTTGTTTTTTGGAACTCTCTACCCACCCTCCCCTCCTGCTAGTACTTTTGATCCACAGTTGAATCCGCGGATGCAGAACCCGAGGATACGGAGGGCTGACTGTAATCCTGTATCTAGGGCCAAGATCATTCTAAGTGCTGTGTATATATCGTCTCCCTTAGTCCTCACAGGTGCTAGCTACTGCATTCTTAGTCCCATTTGGCAGATTGGGAAGCAGAAGCACAGAGGAGTAACCCGTCCAGGGTCACAGAGCTAGTTAGTGACAGGGCTGGGATCTGAATGCAGGCCGACTGACTTTAAAGTTTACCTCCTAGAATGATGATGTGGTCAGACATCTCTACCCATGCCAAGGAGCTGAGCGTTCAGAGCTTTGCAGTTCTTCCAAAGGATAACAACAGAAAAACTGGAAGAAGAAATTGTCAATCTGCAGTAGTGTGAGGCTAGGCAGGGAGTGTGCCCACTGCTTCCTTTGCCAGAGCCCTCACAGTGTCCAAAGATGGTTCACCCAGTGAGGACTATAAGGGAATGCTAATGTTTGGGGGCCTATCTACTCCCCAAGCAGTATGGCAAGTACCACGTCAGGGCTGTTTTGCAGTTGGTGAAGGTTTTTTGTTGTTGTTGTTAGATGTCGTCTAGTCAGCCCCCAACTCATGGTGACCCCATGCATAATGCACCATTGTGACCATGGGGTTTCCATTGGCTGACTGTTGGAAGTTGATGACCAGGCCTTTCTTCCTAGTTTGTCTTAGTCTGGAAGCTCTGCTGAAGCCTGTTCAGCATCATAGCAACATGCAAGCCTCCAATAATGGATGGGTGGTGGCTACATATGAGGTGCGTTGGCTGGGAGTTGAACCCAGGTCATGGAAGGTGAGAATTCTACCTTTGAACCATGTATGCCCCAGATAAAGATTTAGGAAACCTTTTTTGGAAAGGCTTGCTTTTCAACTTAAATTTTGGTTGGCATATATTTGAAACCAGTAGGAATTTTAAAGCTTGAAATGTCACTGTTGGCCTTAAGGCTCCAGAAGATGTTTCCCACGCATGTAAACCTTACCTCCCTAGTCCAGGATGCAAGTCTGTGATTTACTAGACACTCTGCTGGTCCCTGTCCTTGTGGTGCTTGCACTCA
The DNA here is from genome assembly GCF_000243295.1 of Trichechus manatus latirostris. NCBI lineage: Eukaryota > Metazoa > Chordata > Mammalia > Sirenia > Trichechidae > Trichechus > Trichechus manatus. Next base: position 3,238,825 of record NW_004443945.1, read on the forward strand.
CCCTGGGAGACAGACATTAAACTAATAATTACACAAACAATCTTTAATTACAGTTGTTATAAATGCTTCAAAGGACCATGAGAGCGAATAATCAGGTCTGGAAGGAGAGGAGAAGAAAGGCTTCCCAGAGAAGGACATCTGAACAGCCAGGATGGTGTTGCTAGTTAACCTTGATGTTGTTGTTAGTTGTCGTCGAATCAGCGCCGACTCATGGTGACCCCATGTTTAATAGAAGAAAACTTTGCCTGCTCCTGCACCATCTTTATGAACGTTGGTATGTCTGAGTCCATTCTTTTGGCTATTGTATCAGTCCATCGCATTGAAGGTTTCCCTTGTTTTTGCTGACCCTCTACTGTACCAGCCCTGATACCCTTTTCTAGTGATTGATTTTTCCTGACGACAGTTCCACAGTAAGTGAGCTGAAGCCTCTCCATCCAGCTAATCTGTATGTGGTCTGAAGACCAGCAGCATCAGTATCACTTGGGAGCTGGTTAGAAATGCAGACCCGAGGTCCCTCAGCAGACCTGCTAAATCTGCATTTTAACAGTATTCACGCGCATGGTAATTTGAGTGATTCGCACACTTAGTAAAGTCTGAGAAACACTGATGGAAGCAAAGTACTGAACTGGGAAGCTCTAGTTCCCAGCTTTGTCCTGAATGAGTTGGGTGAGGTCGGGAAAGTCACTTAACTTCTCTAGGTAACAGGGGAATTAGATAATCTTACACATTCCTTCTGCCTTCTCTGATCTTTGGCTTTTTCTGGTTTGTGTTGTCTCCAAGCTTGTTGAAGGCAAGGACCTGGGCTTATGCCTTTGGTTGGGGCCCAGCAGGCACTAGTCCATGCTCGGATCTGACTCCAGTAGGTGCTGAAGATAGTCTGGACCATCAGGGCTTCTGAGAAGATGAGAATAATTCCCAAGAAGGATGCAGAGCTTTGCTGCACACAGAGGGACTGTCTTAAGGTGACCCGGGAAGGATTTGGCCTGGAGCAAGAGAAAAAATAGCAGGGGTCAAAAGGGCTTTGGGGGAAAAATGGTGTAGTGTAACATTTCTGCCAAAAGTGGAACCTAAAACGAGGGGAGGGAGGAGCCTGCTCAGCAGTTCCGTGCGTGTGAACATAATACTTTAAGAATTGCCACAAAGTTTTATCCCTGAGATCTCCACATCACTTGTCCAAAAAAACAAACAAAAAAATCCACTGCCTCCCAGTTGATTATGACTCATAGCAACCCTATAGAACAGAGTAGAACTGCCACATAGGGTTTCCAAGGCTGTAAATCTTTACGGAAGTAAACTGCGGCATCTTTTTCCCATGGAGCAGCTGGTGGATTTGAACCACTGATCTTTCGTTTTGCAGCTGAGCGCTTAACCACTGCACCACCAGGGCTCCTGTCGTAGAAAGGGCAGAGGGCTTAAATCAGGAGTGTCATTGGCATGCACCTGAGACTATATGCAGAGAGTTATGTGTGTGCCCACTTTTCTGCGGAGCTGGATGACCCATAGCTTTAATCAGCCTCAAAGGAGTCTGTGGCCCCCAAGAACTAGCGTTGAATATCTTTCTTGACTAATCGCATCCAACTCTTTTTTTTTTTATTTTTTTTATTGTACTTCAGGTGAAGGCTTACAGAACAAATAGTTTCTCATGAAACAGTAATATACAAGTTGTTTTATGACATTGGTTAAAAACCCCACAACATATTAACCCTCTAAATTCTTAACCGTTTTTTTTTTTTGGTGAAAATACACATAGCCAAAGATACACC
>NW_004443945.1:3251124-3253970 GCF_000243295.1 Trichechus manatus latirostris
AATAAGGGTGGTGAGGTGATAGCAGGAAATTAGGGTAGGTTCTGAAAGGGAGGATTAAAGGATATTAGAGGCCAAAGCAAGGAGCCCCTGTTAAGCACTTGGCTGATAACTGAAAGGTCGGCGGTTTGAACCCACCAGCGGCTCCACAGGAGAAAAGACCTGGCGATCTGCGCCCATAAAGATTACAGCCTAGAAAACCCCATGGGGCAGTTCTGCTCTGTCATATAGGGTCGCTATGAGTCGGGATCAACTCAGTGGAACACGACAACAACAACGAAGGGCCAAATGATGTATGTTGAGTCAGCAGCTTCAAAGGTAAAATAACTGGTTTTTATTACCTACTAATTAATGTGTGCAACTCACAGACTCAACCCTTCCACTATCCCCAGTGCCCTAGCCCAGGTACAGAGGACTTTTGTCTTATGTTTTATCCATTTCTGTGTCATTTGAATTTCTATCACTATGCGTTATCTTTATAATATATATATTTATAAATGGAGTAAGAGGACTACTAGAAGTGGGTTGGCCTCTAAGGAGGTCTGTGGGTGGCACAAATGGTTTGTGCTCGACTACCGACGGAAAGGCTGGAGGTTCGAATCCACCCAGTGACGCCATAGGAGAAAGGCTTGGTGATCTATTTCCAGAGGGTCACAGCCATGAAAACCCTATGGAATGCAGTGCTACTCTGACACATGTGGGGTCACCATGAGTCAGAATTGACTCGACAGCAATGGGTTTGGTTTTTTTGGGAGGGCCTGTAAGGAAGTTTTGGTTCTGCTTTCCACAACCGTTAACTATAAAAGAATTTCTGATATTAAATGTATATGATCTGTTGTGTGTATATTTCTGGGAGTACTGAGACAACTGTTGGAAATGAGAGAATTTTCGTTGCAGTCGGAAGCTGAGAATAAGGGATCACATTGTGGCCAGAATATCTTCCCTTTCTTCTCTTCTACCCTCCCAGTTCGTAAAATACATAGTCCCCGACTTAAAACAGGGTTCCATTCGAACAACTCCGTTGTAAGTTGGTTCTGACATAAATCGAATATCTCTTTTTTTTGTTTTCATTGTTATTGCCCTTTATTATCAGTATCTTTATGAATCCGATCTTTATTTGTCTTTGGGGGTTGGAAACATTACATATAAACTTACAGATATATTTTAATGCATACATACATTAAAAACATTACACAAATCATAAAAATTTACTCCGACAATGAAGAAGAGTTGGACAATGTTGGCATTTTGTCAGTTGTGGTAATAACTCCACTTGTGGAAGGTTCTGGATCATCTGGATTATCCCTGGGAATGGGGTTAATGTTTCTAGTCAGAAAATTAGTGAGAGTTGTCTGTATGGTCCTTTTCTTTTCTTCTGCATATATTTCACGGTAACATCTCACTGCTTTCGGAATCTCTGTATCAACTTTAGCAAAGCAATCAGCATTTGGCTCCGTGTTTTCAAGCAACTGAAGCTCCTGATTTAGTTTAGGAAAAACTCCAGCCAATCCTTTCACTGTAAAATTTTTTGACAACTTCTCTCCTTCCTCTTCCTCATTATTTCTTTCTTCTTCAGCATTTCTTTCTTCAAAATCTATTAAGTCCTGATCTGTCAATTCCCCTTTGTGATCTATGAGCTGTTCCACGTCAGTGATAATTGAGTTCTAAATTCAGCATTCTTGCCATATGGACGATTTTTCCACCAATCTTTTCTATCATATTATCCTGATCAAATGTTTGGAGTGTGTTCACATAACTCAGCAATTTTTTCCATATCCCCTGCATGCCTTTTACATAACTTCCTCCTAGGAAGATGTACTAATGATAAGATGTAAAAAACAAAAATGGACATTCGTAAGCACAGTTTCTTGTAACTTGAATATGTTGTAAGTTGAGAACTACCTGAATATATACTGAAACAAAATAAGGTCAGAGTGATCACTACAGAAAGCAGAAATGTGCATCCCCCAGATTTAAATGGGAAACTAACTTTTGTGATGTCTATTGGTTATCTGTGGTTTGTCTGGGTGGTGACTGAGTACGATCATGCCATTTCATTCCCCGGGGATGGGGGGCAGCAATGGAGTGAGGTTCCAAATGGGAAGGCTGTCCTGTATATCTCTGGTAATAAATAATAGCCAAACTTCAGTGGTGGTTTTATGTACCGCCATATTCTCCTTACACAGACCACGTCCAAGCCAGCCTCTCAACAAGCGCCATGTACACTTTGGAGGCTGGTGGTGCTGGTTGGTGAACCCCACTCTGTTATGTCTGATTTTGAGGCCCATCAGCCTTACAAGCCCCTTACCTCCCATCAGGACTCCATTTACAACCTACAGACCACAAGACCACCTGTGGACTTTCCATTACCCAGAATTGAGTCACCTCTGAAATTCTGAACTCCTCCTGTTCTCTCACCGTGTAGCCCTCCTTGAAGCAGCCCTGCCCACTTTGCTGGGCAACCTATGCCTGCCTTCCCGAGCCGCTGTCCACGTGCCCACCATCAACCCGTCCCTTGTTCCCTGTCCTCCCTAGAACTGGGCACCCTACATCCTCCTGTGCCCCATCTCCCCATCCACAGCTACAGGCTCACTTCCCCAAGCTCCCTCCTACATCACTTCTCTTCACCCCAGGACTTTCCAAAGAAGATTCCAGCGTCTCTGGCCCACTTCCTCCCTCCTACTCTTCTTTGCAGCTCCACAACAGTAGAAAGACCAACTGGTTCTCCCAGAGGTCCCTGACCACCTCTTAATCATACCCAGAGGCCATTTTGTGGCCTCTACTTACTTGACTTTTCTGCAGCAGTTAACTGTCATGGAGACAGTCCCTCTTCCTGTAAAATCTCCCCC
>NW_004443945.1:3254569-3256535 GCF_000243295.1 Trichechus manatus latirostris
CATGGCAACAGCTCTTGGTCTGTGTCTCTGTCCTCACGCCTCCTGGAAACAACCTAGAGTTGGATTTCCTTTTGTTTTTAACCCAGTCCGACATCTATGCTGTTTAACTGGAAAGTTCAGACTGTTTACATTTGTTGTAGTGTTGGATATATGTGAACGTCTTTCTACCATCTAATTATGTGCTTTCTGTTCTTTTTTTGATTCATTTTACTCAGTTTATTCTTTCATTTGAATTGATTGCAAAGCTTTTTTCCTTCCTCTCTCTCCATTTTTCCCCTTTTCTGACTTGGAACATACACACTCTATTTCTGTTCTTTCAGTGGGTGCAGACCATGTAAGGTTTAAAGTTAGTTGATATTTGTATCTCTTTTCAAAAAACTCAAGGACCCTGGAATACTTTGTATAAAATCACCACCCTCCCTGCCCACGTTTAGTTGTCCTACAAAGTTTTAGTTGCCTCTTGTTTCTCTTTTTTAACCCCACAAATTGGGCATTAATGTTCTATACAGTCAACCTTTGCTTTACCCACATATTTACCATTTTGTTCACTCATATTTCTTACATACTTGGCCATATTTCTGGGATTAGAACACAATATGGCTAGGAGAATTTAGTGATAAACTTGTTTCATCTCATCCCTATTCTTGAAAGATCATTTTTTTACTGGGTATAAAACATTACCTTGACAGCTCTTTTCTCTTACAAGTTAGTATCACACTGTCTTCTTGCCTCCATTGTTGCCGTGAGAAGCTGGTAACCTGATTATTGTTCTTAGGTCATCTCTTTTCTCTGCTTCTTGCTCTGTGTGTGTGTGTGCGCGCGTGTGTGTGTTTTGTGTTTTTCAGTTTAATAATCGTCTGAGAGTGGATTTTATTTTATTTTTGCTAAGGATTTATTGGGCTTCCTGAAACCAAGGATTGAGACTTGCCATAATTCTAGAAAATTTTCAGCCATTCTCTTTGAATATTATCTCTCTATCATTATCTCTTTCTAGTCTCTCTTTTTGGAACTCCAATTAGATGTATGTTAGATCTTATTCCATCCTCTGTGTCTCTTAGCTTTTTCATATTTTCATTACTTTTGTTTCTTTGTGCTGTTTTCTAGGTAATTTCTTTTCTGTCTTCCAGTTCACTAATTCTTTCTTTAGTTGTCTCCAATCTTCTGTTTAACCCTTCCATTGAGATATTTTTAGTATCACTATTAACTTGCGTATTTGGATACATTTGATGTGTTTTAACCATTGCATTACTCTTTTTGATGCGCATCCATTAAGTTTTTAATCTGGATAATTGTATTTTTTATTTGTTTCCATTTTATTCTTTTTCAAATATGCATGCTTTTTTTTCAATCTCTTACTCCTTGCTCATACTTTTAATTTCCTGTTTTATTTCCTTAATCATATTAAACATACTTATTTTGTATTCTGTAGCTGCTAATTCCAGTATGTGAAGTATTTGCAGGTATGGTTCTGTTGTTTGATGCTTCTGCTGACTTCCCCTCGTGCGGGCTTGTTTCCTTGTGTTTTGATTTTTGATTGTGAGCTTATATTAATTAGAATTCTCTCTGTGGGAATTCTTTGAAGTATAGATGGTCATTCTTCCAGGGAGGATATGTGTTTCCTTCTACCTGACACCTGTAGGTCCTACAAATGGGTCCGTTTTATTTATAATTCTTGGCTTGCAGTTTTGGGAACCAGGGCCCAAACACACATGAGGGCCAGCCAATGGCCATAGATTCTCAGAGGAACCTTTTTTTTTTTTAAATCTGCCCAGAGCCAATACTAACCCAGATTGCTTCCTTGCTGACCGTATACCACTGGACACCCTGCTTTGTCCCACTGTTCCCTTATTGTCAAGTGCCCTTCTCTCCATCTTTGGACAAAGTCCTAGTTGTGTCAAGCCTGATTGAAAACTTCATCTTCTGAGTCTTCCCAAAGTCATCCCTTGCAGAATTCACCAGCCTGTCC
>NW_004443945.1:3258742-3281498 GCF_000243295.1 Trichechus manatus latirostris
TTGTTGTTGATTTTGTATTTGCTGAGTCTTCACGTTTTTCTTGTTTTTTATTTTGATGTGTAGGATTGTTAGTTTCCTTTGTGGTTACCTTAATATTGACCCCTATTTTTCTAAGTTTAAGCCAGTCTTTTATTTCTTTACATCACCTTGTCTTCCTCTCCATATGAAAGATCTATGTCAACATTTTTTAGTCCTTCCTTTTTGTTTTAAGGTTGTCATCTTTTACATATTGATGTCTCTGTTTCCCTATTTTCAGTGTTTTAGCTTTAATTTGTTTTTGTGTCTTCCCTATCTGGGATGATATCTGGTTGCTCTGTCCTGTGTTCTAGTCTTGTGTTGTTATCTGATGTTACTGATTTTCTAACCAGAGGACTCCCTTTAGTATTTTTTGTAAATTTGGTTTGGTTTTTGCAAATTCCCTGAACTTCTGTTTATCTGGAAATGCCCTAATTTCACCATCATATTTGAGAGAGAGTTTTGCTGGATATATAATTCTTGGCTGGCAATTTTTTTCCTTCAAGGCTTTATATATGTCATCCCATTGCTTTCTTATCTGCATGGTTTCTGCTGAGTAGTCTCAGCTTAGTCTTGTTGACTCTCCTTTGTAGATGACTTTTCGTTTATCCCTAGCCATTCTTAAAATTCTGTCTTTATCTTTGGTTTTAGCAAGTTTGATTATAATATATCTTGGTGACTTTGTTTTGGTATCTACTTAGTGTGGGGTTCTATGAGAATCTTGGATAGATGTCTTCTCATCTTTCACAATATCGGGGAAGTTTTCTGCCAACAAATCTTCAACAATTTTCTCTGTATTTTCTGTTTTTCCCCCCGTTCTGGTACTCCAGTCATTCGTAGATTATTCCCCTTGATAGAGTCCCACATAATTCTTAGGGTTTCTTCCTTTTTTAAAATCCTTCATCTGAATTTTCCTCAAATAAGTTGGTGTCAAGTGCTTTATCTTCAGTCTCACTAATTCTGACTTCTGTTGCCTCAGTTCTGCTCCTGTGACTTTCTATTGAGTTGTCTAATTCTGAAATTTTATTGGTAATCTTCTGGATTTCTGATTGCTGTCTCTCTATGGATTCTTGGCAGTGCCTGTTAAATTTGTTATTATGCTCTTCTCTAATCTTCTTAAGTTCCTCTGTTGCTTTGTCTGTGTATTACTTGGCTTATTCTGCAGTTTGCATGATCTCCTTCCTGATCTCTTGAAGAGTTCTGTGTATTAATCTTTTGCATTTTACCTCCGGTAATTCCCAGAAGTTCTCTTCCTCTGGAAAATTTCCTGATTCTTTGTTTTGGGAGCTTGCTGAAGCCATCATGGTCTGCCTCTTTATGTGATTTGATATTGACTGTTGTCTCCGAGCCATCAATAAGTTATTATATTCATTTAGTTTATGTTTGCTAACTGTGTCCTAGCTTCTTGTTTTGTTTTGATATGCCCAAGTAGGCTGCTCATGTGAGCTAGGTTGATTATTGGTGCCTTTGAAGCTCTAACGTCCTGTCACCAGGTGGTTAGATCTATTACTAGGTGTATGAGCGCAGGAGTCAGTTTACTTTTCTTGTATGGATTCAGCTCAGGTGTCCAGGTAGTCAGTCACCAAGTGTGTGGTGCAGGCTGTCACCTACAGTCCTAGACAGGCAAGAGTGATTGGTGTAGGCACAGGTATCTGGTTGCAGTAGGGGTGGTCACATGTTGAGCAAGGCAGGGGGATTATGGCTGCCCCTGAGTGTCTGGGAGGAAAGTGTGTCCCTGTTCCCTAGAGTGCATAGGTGGGTGGGTTTTGCAGCCAGACTGTGGGCACCCATTGCTGTTGGCTGTGAGGACTGGGAGGCACCACTTATTCTCGGACCCCTGTTGCGAGTGACTAGGTGGCGTAGGTGGAGCCACCAGTCCTTAGGCCCCTGAGGTGGGTAGGTGAGGGCCCTGTTTAATGGGCAGAACGGTGTCACATGTTAGGAACCTGCCACTTCACCATATAGCTGATACAGTTGAAGTTAGGCTTCAATATATACCCTGTTGTACTGTGCTAAAAAGGGCCTATGCTGTTGAAATTGGCCCACACAGGATTGTGCAGGAGTGAAAGGCATTCAAAGTCCATGGACCCCTCTGCCTGTGTCTAGACAAAGGAGCTGCACCTACCCTAAATTCCCGGTTTAGGGGAGCTGGGAGATTATTTATTCCTGTTTGTTAATTTGTTCCCTCTCCAAGGCCAGGAGAATGGCTCCGGGCATGTGATGGGTCCTTACTTCTGGTCCAGCAGATGTGGCAATGGCTGAAGTTGGCCCAAGACCTGGTACAGAGCAGGGAGGGGGCAGGTAAATGGGAGAGAGGTTTTTCCCAAAGTGGGTGTTTTCTGATCCGAGCAGTAGGTTAGACACATGTACTTATCTTTTGCTGATTGAGTGCCGCTTTTCACTGCTTCTGAAGGCTTGAGTAGACTCTCCGCCTCTCGGTCTCTCTCGATGTGGAAAGCACATCCTGAGTGCTACTGCTTGCCTCATGGCATGTGCTGGCTGCAGGATGCCATTTCCCACCAGGTCAGATCTGGCAGCTCTTCGCTTCTGAACCATCTCTCCCTCCCTCTGCCACTCAGTCCAATTCCTGAACTTTGCCTTTGATGTTCAGGGCTCCTAGATTGTCATATATAATCGATTGACTTGTTTTTTTGGGTCTTTGTTGTAAGAGGGACCACAGAAAGCGTCTGACTACTCTGTCATCTTGGCCCCGCTTCTCTGATTGAATAGAATTGATAGCAAAATCAATACTTCTCTTCTTCTTGAATAATAATAATAAAAAAATCAGAGGCACTAACCTGCTCTGTGATCCTGGACAAGTGCAGTTCAACTCTTTGGATCTCAGTGTCCTTACCTATAAAATGAAGGGACACTTTTGAGGCCTCTACTTGCTTTAAGATACTGAGATTCAACGGAACTTATATGGCTGTCAGTTATGATACCATGAAGCAGTTTCTGGCTCACAAATGGAATGAAGGAGTGGGAGGGGCATGGAGAGAAAGCATAATTCTGAGGTAATTGGGCATGAGTTGGAAGAGAGGAAGGAGAAGGGACTCAAAGATAAAGTAACATGAAATAAAGATGGCATTTTAAATTTTATGACCTTGAGACAACTAGGTAGCTATCTAAAAAAAAAAGGAACACCTTATAGCAAAATAAATTTCAGATGGATTAGAAATGTCAAATATTTTTAATTTAACTCAGGAATGTACTTTCTAAATATGACCGAAAACCCAGAAGCCATAAAAGATTAATAGATTTGATCCTACAAAAGTAAGAAATTTCTGCATGGCACAGTCATCATCAACAAAGGCAACAGAGAGCTTCCCAGTTATCAAAACTGGAAAAACATTTTTGCAACATGTATCACAGGTAGAGTTAATTTCCTTAATATCTAAAGAGCTCCTGCAGATCAATAAGAAAAAGACCATCAATCCAATTTTTGAAATGGGCGAAGAACATGAAAAGTTCACTGAAAAGGAAATACAGATGGTTCCTAATCATATGAAAAAGTGTCCAGCCCATAATAATAAGAGAAATGCAAGTTAATTCTACTGTGGAGAGGTGGTAGCGGGGAACAAGCATGCACATAATTGTAGACATAGTTATGTAAATCGTGTGACAATTATTGACATAGTGGTATAAATTGTTACCACCTTTATAGATAGAATTTTGACAATATTTATTAAAATTAAAAGTGCACACACAATTCCGTTTCTGGGAACTTATCCTAAAGATATGTGTATACATGTAAAATAGTATATTTTTCAAGGTAGTTCAGTGCATCATTGCTTGTAAAAGAAAACCAAAAAGAAAAGAAAAAATGGAAGTCACTTAAATGTGCATCAGTAGAGAACTGGTAAATTATCCTACAGTTCAGTATTGTGCAGCTGCAACAGAGAATGTGGAAGCTCTCTATGTGTCGATGTGGAAGGGTCATTAAGATATTTTCTTAAGTGAGAAAGTAAGGGCACAATGCCTGGCCATGCGGTGGCTCTGCAAGGATACCTAGGGAACCAGTAACAGTGGTTTCCTACAGCAGGGGGGAGGTTTGAATTTGTGCCTTGTGCACATACGACCTAATAAAAAATATTTTAAAGAAGGACAGAAGGGAGTTGTGGTAGAAGGAAGGAAGAAAAGGAGGGAGAAAGGGAGGAAGCGAAGGAGGAGGAGAGAAAGATCTGCTCACCTCAGTACATTCGCACATAGGCTATTTCAGTTCCTCCCCCAGCAACCTTGTACCAGGTTCCCATTTTTATAAAGCAAGAAACTGAGGCTCAGAATTCTAAAATAACTTATCCAAGTTCATGGAGAGAGTTAGCCTTGAAACCTGGCTTTGAACCCAGTTCTGAATGAAGAGCAATTGGACTCATCTCTGTAGGTCTGTTTTCATTTTTAAACCAACATCTCCCATCAGTCAAGGACAGTTGCCTGCCAGTTGGTCACTTCCATAGACCACAGCCTAGGCGCCCCCCGCCCCCGCAAGTGAGTAAGTGTAGAGTTCTACTGCCGCCTGCTCCAAGCTGGCTTGGAGGCTCAGGAGTGCCTATGGGGCAAAGCTCAGGCAGTAGGTAGTGGAGAGGAGCCCAGAGCCCAGCTGCCACATCAGACACAATGAGGATTAGGGATGGGCTTTACAGTCCTACCTTTGAAGTTCCCAGCTTTTATCAGCGTGTCTGAACCTTAACATTATTTAGAGGGAGCTTTTATTACTGTCTGTGAGCTGGCCTCAGGTAGGTACCAGCTGCTGCTGGGTGCCAAGGGGGCTCTTCCTGGTGCCCTAAGCTGGCCCCTTCACTTTGTTTTGTGGCAGGGAAATCTTCAGGGCTGAGGCACTTTGTACTTGCAATATTCTGGAAGAATAAGTTTGTTTGTTTTCTATCCAGAGGTACAGTTGGATGCTGGCATATCTTTAATTAAAGGGAGGGGTGCATTTTTTTTTTTAATTTATTTTTATATTTGTCTCACAGACACACCTGTGTTATTTCTCAAAGTGGAGTATCGACTGCTTTCTCTTTGCTGGAGAGAAATGCTGTATGGAGAACAAAGCTAACGGGGCTAGCCATATATAATACAAGGTTGTAGTTTATAGGGTATGGATTCACCTGGGGAAAGAATTTGGTGTCTTTAAGAGATACAAAATCATCCAGCACCACCTGTCCTCATGTGCAGTGTCAAAGTTATTTTCTAAGTCGGCGTCATCATTTCTTAAGAAAGAGGCAGGGTCTTTTTGGTCTGAGGAATGCTCAGGGGGAAGAAGGTTTTTAGGATCTATGGGTCTGAGCTGGAGTCCCTGGTACAAAGGTTAATGCACTCAGCAGCTAATTGAAAGATTGGCGGTTTGAGTCTACCCAGAGGTACCTTGGAAGTAAGGCCTGGCAATCTACTTCTGAAAAATCAGCCATTGAAAATCTTATGGAGCATAGCTCTACTCTGACATATATATGGTTGCCATAAGTGTGAGTCAACTCAATGGTAGCTGGTTGGTTGATTGGTTAAGCCTGAGCAGGCTCATCCATACCCTGACCCTATGCCACTCTGTCACTTTAAGAGGGACGAATCCTAATGGCCCACGCTATCCATTTTTGTTTGTCTGGTGGAAGTGGAAGTGCCTTGAACATCACAATGCTGTGCCCACATAAAATGTGTGCCCATCAGTGCCCAGCTATTTGCTAATTGCATGGTTGGATAGGAGACACCGCATAAACATTTCCCAAACGAATGAATTTTGGAGTGAAAGATAGACTTTAAAGCGTTCAGGTTTTGATCGTAAAGAAGACTGGAGAAATTTAGACGTCTCCCATTGCTCCTCAGGTTTTCCTGACACTTGAATAATTAAATCCATGCCCTGTGGAATGTTTCCTTCCTTGGACTATCGGGCATCTCTCTTACGCAAAGGCCTACTTCTTTAAATGGTACCCTTAACGCCCTCCCCTAGCGTTCCACTCTATTATCTTCTTGTGTTTGACCTTATTATCCAGAAAAACTTCCGTGTAGTATCAGCTGAGTTCTTTTGCTTCAGTTAAAGAGCTTGTCACAATTTCTCTTCCAAAACCAAAAAACCAAACCCACTGCTGTTGAGTGGGTTCCAACTCATAGCAACTCTGTAGGACAGAGAACTGCCCCACAGGGTTTCCAAGGAGCAGCTGGTGGATTCGAACTGCAGACCTTTTGATTAGCAGCCAGTTAATAGCCAAGCTCTTAACCACTGTGCCACCAGGGCTCCAAACCCCTATTTTAGGGCTTTTGTGCCTTGGTTGTGGGAATCCCTAGGTGGCACAATTGGGTAAGCGCTTATGACTGCTAACCAAAAGATTGGCAGTTCTAAACCCACCCAGAGGCACCTCCAAATAAAGGCCTAGTGGATCTACTTCCGAAAGGTCACAGCCTTAAAAACCCTATGGAGTACAGTTCTACTTTGCTCACATGGGGTTGCTGTGAGTTGGAATCGACTCAGGGGGAACTGGTTTGGGGTTCTTTTTTGATTGTAAAAATTCATTCCCTATTGCAACCTAGATTAACGGATCTCAGCTCAGGGACTGGACGGTCTCTTTTCTCCCTTTTGAATTCGCTGTCTAAAGAAATGGCCATTGTATTCTCCTTAAACAAGGACAAAGGTGAAGTGGCAGTTTGCTTTGCCTCTTAGCCCCTCTGCTTGCTTTTCATCACCCTCCTCCCACAACAGTTGCTCAAAGGACCTGTACAGAAAAGTTGGATCCTGAGTACTCCATGGAAATTTCTAGCGGGTTTGGTTCCCTGCTGGTAGCTCCCACCTTTCCTGCCCTCACTTGGTCTTCCTGGAGAATTTTAATTCCTCTTTTCTAGAAACCACTTAGTCTTTGAAATTATTCTTGGGTGGTTTTAAGGTGTCTCTGTCCAGTTTTTTTTAAAGAATTCAGTTCAGATTTGAATGTCCAAGGAATGAATAATGAATACTTTTTTGTTTTTTAGAAAATAGCTTTTATTGATTTTTTTTCTTGTTATGAAGTGATTCATGATTACTGCAGAAAATTTAGGAAATATAAATAGGCAAAAAGAAGAAAATGAAAACCACCTACAATTTAATATTTTAGTATATTATATGATCTTCCAGCATGTATCTATTAATTTTTAAAAATGAGCTCATACTATACCCTGGGAAGCTCCCCCCTCCCCCCAAAAAAAAGTAATAAAACATTGTTTTACTAAACAGTATGTTTATTGAAATTTGTGTTGGGTTAAATATTCTTTTCCAACTCGTTTTAAAGGGTTGCATGGTATTGTTTTCAACAAATGAATCATAGCTTATTTAAGCATTCGCCTACATTTCAGTTGTTACCTCTTTTTCTCTCTGATAAAGAACCACTGTGGTAGTGTCCACCAGCCTGAGCACAGAAGAACTAGGTGGTGCCCGATTACCACCACCGATGACTCAGGAAGGGATCATAATAGAGGGTCCTGTACACAGTGGGAGAAAAATGTAGAACAAAATTTAAATTCATGAAAAAAGACCAGATTTACTGGTCTGACAGAGACTAGAGAAGCCCCCAAGACTATGGCCTCCAGATAATCTGCTAACTCAGAACTGAAACCACTCCCAAAGCCAAATTTTTGTCAGACAAAGATTAGACAGGCTTATAAAACAAACAATAACACACGTGAGGAACGTGCCTCTTAGTTCAGTCAAATGTGTGAGACCAAATGGCCCACTCCTGCCCTAAAATAAGACGGGAAGGCAGGAAGGGACAGGAGAACTGGACAAATGGACACGGGGAACCAGGGATGGAACCAGGTGTATAAATTTTTGAATGAGAAACTAACTTGAGCTGTAAACTTTCACCTAAAGCACAAAAAACAAAAAACACTGTGGTGAACATCAAGGAGCCCTTGTGGCACAGCGGTTAAGCGCTCAGCTGCCAACCAAAAGGTTAGGAGTTCGAACTCACCAGCCACTTCACGTAAGAAAGATGTGTCAATCGGCTTCCATAAAGATTACAGCTTTGGAAACCATATAGGGCAGTTCTGCTTTGTCCTGGGGTTACTATGAGTCAGTATTGACTGGACGACAGTGGGTTTGAGTTTTGGTTTGGTGGTGAACATCCTTTGATATTTTTGCCCACAGCCTTGGTTATTTCCTTAGGATACATTTGTAGAAGAGGATCACTGGGCCAAGGATGCATTCCAATGGATCTTGATTTAGATGGTTAAATTTACCTTTAGAAACATTGTACAGTATTTTGATTCCTTTTAGGTGAAAATTAAGACCTTACTCTTTTAAAATGCTGTTGTGAGTTTTTAAGACACCGCTTTCCAAATGTTTTACATATCTTGGTTGAAACATTTGGTCAATGGCTTTAGGGGACACTGAACTTCTGTTGAGGGTGATCGAAAAAATTGGGGATGGTGATGGTTGAACAACATGATGAACATATTTAATGTCACTGAATCCATATATGTGAAGGTTATTGAAATGGTCTGTACATGGGAAGGTTGTTGATATGGCAAATGTTTTATTACATAGATATTTATCACCAAAAAAAAAAAAAAAAGTTTATGACCAGAAAAAGGCCTGAGAGACCTAGGTCACAAGCTGACTTGTGAAAGTAGTCTCCTATCCTTGCTCCTTTGTTTGCGATGGGAGCTGGTGGCCTTGTCTTCTAACCCTTCTGACTCTGGGCAGTGGGGCAGGTGTGTGGCTCCCCAGGGAAACCATCTTAAGGTGCCCATCCTTGGGGGTTCCTGGGGCAAAGCTGGCTTTGAGGATTCCAGAGTCTGTCAGGGAACTGGTCTTTCTTCCAAGAGGATTCGCACAAAACAAACATCCTGCCCTAACGCCAGAGACCACTGCTAGCAAATGAACCAATGCCAAGCTGGTCCTCCCTGGCTGGGTTGGTGTTTGTGGGAGTGGGAGGATAGAAGACTTCCTGTGGAGACCTCTGACCCCGCATCAGACTGTCAACCCCTCACAGCCCAATTCCTCAGTCATCTCCTGGGGTGGGGGAGGGGGATAAGGTTTGATGGACTTATTGAGGAAGTAGCATTTGCTTCTGCTAAATTGGGCCTTCCTGTTCCTGCTCCTCACTGGCTCTTCCTGCTTTCCGCTCTCTTCCTCCTCCTGGAGTCACGGATTAACTCCCTCTTAGCACTCATTCTTTATGGTAGTTCATGGGGCCTCTGGGGACCTTCCGTTCTCCTTAGGTTTTCTTTTTCCTTACGGCTCCTGCCGACACCTAGGTCAGTGCCCACGGTCTGGACTGGGCACGTCCAACCACATCACCGCTCTTTCCCTCTTCAGTTTGCTGTCTGCCTTCCCCCTCCCTCCTTCTGTCCCAGCAGTGCTGGCCCAGCTGAGGCCCAGCCAAA
This sequence comes from Trichechus manatus latirostris, assembly GCF_000243295.1. Lineage (NCBI taxonomy): Eukaryota > Metazoa > Chordata > Mammalia > Sirenia > Trichechidae > Trichechus > Trichechus manatus. Next base: position 3,268,100 of record NW_004443945.1, read on the forward strand.
GCCGGCCGTCCTTCCTCAGGCCTGGCAGGAAGGCCATAGGGGCCGCGGAGGCCCGAGCTGCCTCCTACCCAAGAGACACAGCATGCCAGCTGCTGCCCATATGGGTTACAGAAAACAAAAACACAAAACCCCAGCCCCTTGAGACGAGGGACGTCTCAGTTTATATGAACCTGACGGTTTGTGTGCTGGAAATGAGAGGAGCAGGTTGGGAGAGGGAGGCTGGATGTTTCCCCTGGGGTGGGCTTTGTTAAAATCTAATATGCTCTTCCTTTCTCTCACAGCGCCAGCAACAGCTTCGAGCTCCTTTGTCATTTTAGCCCCGTTATCCGCCTAGTGGATGAGATCTCTTATCTTCCCGGTCCTCCCTCTCTTCCCTGAATGGTCCATCCCATCCCACACTCTGCCCCCGCCATGTGTGACACAAAGTCACAGATCCCACTCTGCAACCCTAGATTCAGATGACACTTGTCACTTTGCTTCTTAGCCAATGAAGGTTTTAGGAAAACGTTGGCCCACTTTTAATGGTGTTGTACCTGCTAAGGGCACAAGTAGTGGGCAACTTTGGTGTCCAGTGAGGCAGGGTGTGACACCCCAGCCCTTAGCAATGTGGGAGTGTTGGGTCTGAGGGTGAGGATCTTGGCTCTGTGGCCTGACAGAGTCGAATGTTTGCTCCAGTGTGTGTTCCAACTTCTGACCTAGCACCTTCTCAGTCTTGGGGAGCTCTGGCCCCCATCTTCTTTATGGAATGGAAACCACATAAAACACACAGCTGCTCTTTTTCCCCTGGGTAGGAACAGATCTAAAAGAACCCTCTCTACTTAACTGGGCTCAGAGGAGAGGAGAGAACCTCAATTCAAGCCCCAGGACTCAGGATCAGGGGAGCTGTGGCTTTCTGTCTTAGCTCACTATCTCCTGGCTCCGATGAGCCACACACTCCCTGAGCCTTGGTTTGACGACCTGTAAAATGGCGCTGTGAACCTACTTGTCAAGCTGTGCTGTCTGCGTGTGTCGTACATGGCTATCATTGCACCTGTGGATCACAGGGCTGGGAAGTTGGGAGAGAGGCCTGTGCAGTCCTGAATGCTCTTTTCTCTTAAAAATCTCCCTTTGTCATCTCTTTATTCATTCAGTCAACAGATATTTACCAAGCACCTACCATGTGCCAAATTCTGTGATATAAAGGCAAGTGGCATGGTCCCTGCCCCCAGGGAGCCCCCAGTCCCAGAGGTGGTTTGAGATATGTAAACAAGAGCACAGGAAGGGAACCTAACTCTTGACATGTGATGGAGACTGGGGGTAGTGATGCTGCAGGGCAGACTGCCTGGAAGAGGCAGTGTTTAGCTGAGTCTCTGCAGAAGGGGAACAGGGGCATTCCATCAGGGGGACTAGAATGTGCCAAGGCAGAGAGAACAAGGATGCGTTAGGAGTCAGAGGTGGTTTAGTGTGGACGGGGTGGTGGGGATGGGAGAAGGTGGAGCTGGATGAGTCAGTAGAGGCCGATCTGGGGTGTGTCAAAAGGTATGGGCTTCATCATGAGGCCTGGGGGAGCCAGCAGTGGGTTCTGAGTGAAGAACAACACAATCACATCACTGTGGCATAAGCCAGGGGATTTTAGGACTTGTAGTTTTGCTCAGTTCATGTAGAGAGATCCCCCTGGAAATGTTGACCAGAAAGTTGAGAAATCCCTTAGAGAAATAATAAAACTTTTGCTTGAATTCTTTCTCATTTTACCTAAAATTTCTGCTTCACATCGGCTGTTTACAGGTAATTTATGAAAGTACTTCTGTGCTTGATTGTATTTCTTAAAACTTACCAGGAAATAATCCCAAGTAAAATTTTTCCATTAGGTTGTGTTGTTTTGGGGGAGAGGTGTGTTCTTAATATGTATTTATAATGACTGAAGCGACTTGGAAATGTAGGAAGCTCTTCAGAAATATTACATGAGTGCGTGACATCTTCAGGCTAGATTTCCCCTAATCCCAGCAAAGGCAAGAGATTGAGAACTAATGTTTGCTGAGCACCCGCTACAGGCCAGATCCTGGGCTTTGTTGTTGTTAGCTGCCATCGGGTCGACTCCAACTCATGGCGAACCCACGTACAACAGAACGAAACATTGCCTGGTCCTGTGCCATCTTCACAATCATTGGTATGTTCAAGTCCATTGTTGCAGCCACTGTGTATTTTGAGTGCCTTCCAACCTAGGAGGCTCATCTTCCATCACTATATTGGACAATATTCTGTTATGATCTATAGGGTTGTCACTGGCTGAATTTTGGAAGTAGATCACCAGGCCTTTTTTCCTAGTCTGTCTTAATCTAGAAGCTTTGCTGCTGAAACCTGTCCACCACAGTACAACAATTTGACAGATGGGTGGTGGGATACTGGGCTAGACTCTTAATTCAGTGACCTTGTGAGAAACAGCATTCTGTTCCTATTTTAAAGACGAGACACTGAAGTTCATGAACATGATCACCTTCCCAAGACCTCATACCTATAAGGAATGGTAGTGGGATTCGAACCCAGGTGTGTCTAAGTCCAAAGTTCACATTCCATCCACACTTGCAACCCAACTCCTAGAACACAGTAGAAAAGTAAAGTAGGAGATGTAGAGGGGGTCAGATGAGCTACTAGAGAGACTTAAAAAAAAAAAAAATACAACTGAAAGACCTGCTCTCTCCTGTTCTCCTTCAGCAAGTTCCTCCTCTGCTGGCTATGAGCACCCCTTCTCTGGAGAGCATTCTTCCAAAGAACAGGGCTGGTGGCTGCAAGCCGTGTGGCTGCATTTTGATTTGGGTGGGTCAACCTACTGTGTAGACACAGAGGGCAGTAAGTTGGCAGCTCTAGGTGGCATCAGGTTTGAACAGAAACATGCTTGAAGATCACTGTGCAGAACACCCAGGGCAGAGGACAGGAAGGAGGAGGATGGACAGAGCTATGGAGAAAGCATTCTGAAGCTCTTTGCCCTGGCAACATCATGAGAACCTCCTGCGAGCCCCTTACCCAAGCCATACCCAGGCAATGAGCCTTCCCATGAAATAGGGCACTCTGCTGTGGAGCTGGGTACCCACCAGCATCTCTTTGCCCAGCGCTGCACTTCTTTTTGGCTTTTGTTATGTTTGCTTGGCCACCTTAATACATTTCCTATAGAAAAGTCCACCTTGGTCAGTATTCTCTTCTGCCAGCTTTCTAAGAGCGTTTTCTTCCCTCTGACTCAGTGGACCAGGACCCCACCCCCAGGCTGTGCTGGGGCTCATAGGAAGACAGCTGAGACATCTGGTGGCCCACCTTTGCCCTATTTCTCTTGGGCATGCTTCTCTCTTTCCTCCTTACTGCTTTCTTCTAGTACAGAGGGTTCAGGTCAGTGAGGATGGAGCGGGGAGAAACAGGAGGAGGACCCCCATGCAGGATGACTCCCAGTGATGGTAATAAATGCAAGAGGGGAAGTTAACCCAGGTGGCTACTGCCGCTGCAGTGCCTGTGCAGTGCCCTCACTCGTGCTGATGAAATGATGGGCCTGCCAGGAACGACCACCTCCCCTCTCCCCTTAGTGCTTTCTGCCACACCCACCTCCTCTCTCATCCTTTCTCTTCCCCGCTGCCTCTCCCTCAGCTTCTGTCCCTGATTTCTTCTCAGGGTGGGCAGTCGCCAAGCAGGTTTCTAGATCTCTCTGGAGTTTTCAGTCATACACGCTGACCCGGCAGCTTTGTGGAAATATGGCTGCCCCCTCTCCAGAGCTGGTGGAATTGGGGTGGGCAGCAGGAGCTGGTAGAACATCTACCACCTTTACTGCTTCCAAGGACCGGAGCTGGGTTTGGCCAGAGTTCTGAATTCAAATGGTCTCTGGCAGTTGACCTTGGATTGAAAATGCAGTGTTTTTGAGTGACTCTAGAGATCATGCTGAAATTGAGAAAGAAAGAAAAGAAAAGCCTGCATGGGTCAGTTGCAGTCATTGGATTTCACTGGCTGTTTTTCACATACCTGCCCTTTTCCCATTGATGGAAAACGACCATCACAGTAATGGAGGAATGCTCAGTTGAGGGTGAGGAGCAGGGAGGGACAAAAGTGACTCTCCTGGGCACCCCCCAGGAATGAATTTTCTCCTCCAGAGGGACCTCCAGAGCCAGACAGTGACTATGCGTCCCTCACAGGGTCCCTGTGTGAAGGTGGCTCATTATATCATCTTCAGGTGTCAACACGTTTTTAGGTCCAAATCCAATTATTCCTCAAGGTTCCTCAAGTCTTTTGTGATGGCTTTCTTAACTCTCTGGCCAGGGGCAACTTTGCAGAAACCCTGTTTAACCAGCCAAACATTTCTGTGACCAAACCTTAGGCAAATAAACATTTAAAGAAATCTTACTACTAAAGTAGGAAATCTTATATAGAAAATTTGATAAATACAGGAAAGGATAAAGTAAAAATTGCCATAGTCTCAGTAACAAGATTAATACCTTTGTGTATTTCCTCAGTCTTTGTCTATGCATATAAATACATATACTATATATATATATTTTCATATACTGTATTTTAAAGATGGTTGCAAGCACACTGGACTTCATAGCTTTCTTTTTTTTTCATTTGATATAACATTATGGCATGCAAAAACTTTTAAAAGGTACTTGGGCTTTGCGAGTGAGCATATGCTTTGCAGACGTTTCTGTCAGCCACCAGTAACCAACTACAAGAACTGGTGTTCTACCCAAAACAGAAATTGTGCCAGTTGGCACGTGCTTTGATCACCATGCAGTAAACCTAGCCAATAATACTGTAAATTTAAACAAAATAAAATTAAAACCCAACCACTTGGGAAAAAAAATAAAAAACTTAAAACATTCTCTTAAATTGCTGTTGGGTCAAGGAAGAAATAAAGAATAAAGTGACAAATATTTAGAAAGCGTTGAAAACCAGAATGCCACATAACCAAACCTAGGGGAGGCAGCTGGCACTGTTCTCATAGCCTTAAATGCTTTTATTACTAAAGAGAGAGAAAGAGAAAAAGAAAGTAAACCAAGCATTCAGCCTGAGATCTTAGAAGAAAGAACAAAAAACAGCCCCTAAGGAAAATGAGAGGAAAAAAAATAGTAAAGATAAAGGCAGAAATAAATGAATTAGAAAACAGAAACACAGTGAAATTAGCAAATATATCCAAGAGCTAATTCTATTTTTAAACAAAGAATAAACTAGACTAATCTCTGGCAAATATACTTGAGAAATAAAAGGGAGAAAAGAAAGAAAAAAATAATAGAATGAGAAAGGAGACATTGCAGTAGATACAGAGGAGATTTAAAAATAATAGAAAATTTATGCACAACAGTAGGCTTAAATTTAAAAATCTCAATTAAATGGATGCCTTTCTAAAAATGTATATGTTGCTAATTGAGGAAAAAAATTGAGATCATTATCAAAGCACTGCTCCCTCTACCCAAAGAAGACAGTGGTCCCAAGTGTTTTTGCTAGTTAATTACTTCAAATTTGATAATCCTGATAACGTTGAGCTATTCCATGGCTTAGCAAAAGATGGAGAGCACTCCAATTCCTTCTATAAAGCAAAATAAGCCTGCTGTTAACATGGCAAAGAGACCATAATAAAGAAAGAAAATGCTAGGTAGGAAATAGAATTTAATAATATATTAAACAAGTCATCCACCAGAACCCAATGGGGCAAGGAGGTAAGAATAGTCAATATTAGGAAAGCTTAATATAGTAACTACGTCATGCTAATGGGTTAAAGAAATAAAACCGTATTGATTCTGATATATGCAAGGGAAAAAATTGATTAAATTGAACAACCATTTCTACTGAATCAATACACCAAAAAAAGAATAGAAAGATGTATTTGTAGAGTGATTAACAATGTTTATTTCAAACCAATAGCCAATGTTATAATTAACTGTGAAATATTAGAAGCATTCATGTTGAAACCAGAAACAAAATCAGGAGTCCTGCCATCATCATCACTGTATAACATTGCTTTAAAAAATTCTAGTCTGCACAATAATATGGAAACAGAAATATGTAACTATTGTAAAGAAGGAGACAAATGGTCACTATTTGCATATGGTATTGTATACACAGAATATCCTAAAGAATTGACTAATAAATGAATAGAATTAGTAAGAGTTCAGAAAAGAGGAATTTATAAGGACTTGAATATTCACTTTCCATAAAGGAAAAATGAATTATTGTAAAGATGTCAGCTCCTCCAAATCCATTTGTGGGTTGAATATTCTTCCATTCAAAATTCTAAAGTTTGTTGTTGTTGTTTTTAACTTGACAAAAATCATTATGAAGTTTTCCTGAAGAACAAATAAGGAAAGAATGTCCAAGAAAAAATCTGAACAGGAAGGACTATTAATTAGTCCCTTGAAATCAAAACATTTCAATAATTAAAGTTATGTGATACCAGTACAATACTGGAGAAAAAGAGAAGCCAGAACCATAGAAAAGATGGCTCAGAAACAATAGACTTTAACCAATAAGATTAACTTATGATAAAGGAGACATTACAAATTAATGAGGAAGGAGAAAATTCAATACATGGTTACCAGTTTGGGGAAGGCAAGTTCCAATATGCACTATGTATCACAGGAAATTCTAGGTGGATTTAAAAGTTAAATATAAACATATATGTGTAAAATATATAATAATATAAATATGTATAACTGTTATGAATTGAATTGTGTCCTCCCAAAATATGCGTTGTAAATCCCAACCTCTATGCCTGTGGTTATAATCCCGTTTGGGAATGGATTATCTTCGTTATGTTTACGAGGCAGGATTGTTGTTAGGTGCCTAGTTGGTTCTGACTCACAGCGACCCCATGTACAACAGAACAAAACACTGCCCAGTCCTGTGCCATCCTTACAGTCGTTGCTATGTTTGAGCCCGTTGTTGCAGCCACTGTGTCAATCCATCTCAGGGAGGGCTTTCTTTTTTGCTGACCCTCCACTTTACCAAGCATGACGTCCTTCTCCAGGGACTGGTCCCTCCTGATAACATGACCAAAGTACATGAGACAGCATCTCCCCATTTCTTCAGAGGAGCACTCTGGCTGTCGTTCTTCCAGGACAGATTTGTTCTTTCTTCTGACAGTCCATGGGCTAGTCGCTATTCTTTGCCAACACCATAATTCAAAGTCATCAATTCTTCTTAGATCTTCCTTATTCATTCTCCAGCTTTCGCATGCGTCTGAGGCAATTGAGAATACCATGAGTTGGGTCAGGCACACCTTCATCAAAATGACGTCTTTGCTTTTTAACACTTTAAAAAGGTCTTTTGCAGCAGATTTCCCCAATCATTTGATTTCTTGACTGCTCCTTCCATGGGCGTTGACTGTGGATCCAAGTAAAATGAAATCCTTGACAACTTCAGTATTTTCTCTGTTTATCATGATGTTGCTTATTGGTCCAGTTGTGAGGATTTTTGTTTTCTTTATGTTGAGGTGTAATCCATACTGAAGGCTGTAGTCTTTGATCTTGATCAGTAAGTGCTTCAAGTCCTCTTCACCTGCAACAAGCAAGGTTGTGTCATCTGCATATCGCAGGTTGGTAATGAGTCTTCCTCCAATCCTGATGCCGCATTCTTCTTCATGTAAGTGTAGGGTGTGTCTTGAGACTAAACCAGCAAGAGAAAGAAGCAGAGATGGGGGAAGAGAGATCCAAAGCCACATGAAGATCACCCAGGAGCAGAAGCTCAAAAGAGACAGGGACCTTCCTCCAGAGCCCGCAGAGAGAGAAATCCTTCCCCTAGAGTCAGCACCCTGAATTCAGACGTCTAGCCTCCTAAACTGTGAGAAAATAAATTTCTGTCTGTTAAAGCCACCCACTTGTGGTATTTCTGCTATAGCAGCACTAGATAACTAAGATAATAACTAAAAGTAAATATAATTTATACTAAATCGTAGTCTAGGTTTAATATCAATAGAACAAGTCATCAAAACACTCAGCAGACTTGACTACATTAAAATATTATAACTTCTGTATGTTTTCTACAGAGCCTGGGGGAAAAGAAAATAATTTATTATACATAAGACACACAAAGAGTTAATATTTTAATTCTACAACAATCCTATATACAGTGGTTTAAAATAAATTAAGATCTAAATTTGAAGAGAGTGTTCACAGACAATAATTAGCAAATAAACACCAGACCCAAAGAAATGTTGAATGGTAAGCTCCATGAGGTCAGGGACCAGATCAATTCACTGCATGACAGATACTGTATTTAACTAATATTTGTTGATTAAATAAATGAATACAATGCAAATGTTTTAAATGATGGTACCATTTTTCCCTTTTTAAATTAGCAAGGTTTTAAATGTACATAAAGTTGAAAGAATAATACAGCAAATACCCATACACCCATGACCGTGATCTAGATATAACAGATGCTAAGATGCCATATTCGCCTCATCTGTACATATATTTTTTTTCCTGAACCATTTTGAAGTAAGTTGCAGAACACATATCACTTCTCCCCTGAAGACTTCATCATGCAAATCCTAAATCACCCAGAATTTAACAGCTTGTGCAGAGAGTATGGGAAGCTACTGCACCATGCTCTGTGTCTATGCAAACTGTCTTAGTCTTTGAGAAGGCCTTTAAGAGCCACGATCGTGACCTGACGTGAAAAAAAGGAAAGCACATATTTATTATGTCGCAGGCTCTACCCTGGATGTTTTACCGATTGTCTCTCATTTAATCCTCTCCTCAACTCTGTGAGGGAGGATTTATGCCCATTTTATAGGAAATTGAGATTCAGAGAGGTTAAGTAACTTGCCCACATTCACACAGTGGCATTATTCAACCCAAGCCTGTCTGACACCATCGAATTATACATTTGCCTCTTTCCTTTAGCTTCTCAGTGCATGAATGCATGATGTTGTTTTGTGGGGCAGTGTGGACAAATTAGAAGTAACCTGGATATCCTCCTGTGTGAGAATGGGTAGGCAAATGGTGTTCTGTGCACTCATGTGCATATTCTGTGATTATGAACATGGATGATTGATTATGAGCATGCAACATGGAAAATTACTGTGGCATCCAGTTAAGGTTACTGTGGCATCCAGTCAAGGGAAAACAAACAGGACACCAGATTATATACACCATGATCGAAACCATGTGAAAACCACAAGCATGAAGTGGACCAGGAAGCAATACACAAAAAGTGGTTGCGTTTGAATGAAAAGGATTATTAATTTTTTTCTTTTCCATCTTTTCTAAACTCATTGTAATATGTCATCTTATTACTTTTTATAATGAAAAAGTTTTAATTAGAAAAGGCAGTTTATACCCACTTTACAGCTTTGTAAGCTCGTGCAGGAGAAGGCTCTGTTTGCTGCTGCTGTTTTATTTCCAGTGCCAAGCCCCAGGCCTGGCATATATGGATGTAATAAACGCATGCTGGATGAGTGCCTACTGGGAAACCTCTCAGAGGGCCTTGGCCCATTAACATGTTTGCAGAGAGCTTCCGCCAGCTGGCCTCCTTGAGAGCTAACACAGGCCAGGTTCGTGTGTTGTGGGATGGGGTATATGCAGGGTGGTAAGCTCTCCTGAAGGAGCCCTGGTGGTGCAATGGTTAAAGTGCTCGACTACTAACTGGAAGGTCGGCAGTTCGAACCCACCAGCTGCTCTACAGGAGGAAGATGTGGCAGTCTGCTTCCGTAAAGATTACAGCCTTGAAAACCCCATGGGGCAGTTCTGTTCTGTCCTATAGGATCACTATGAGTCAAAATCAACTCGATGGCAACGAGTTCAGCTCTCCTGGTCTAACCAGCAAGACCCTGTCAGAGGACAGGCGCCACTCTGGCTGCTCAGTATCACCAAGGCTGTTATTGTTAGCTGCTGTTGAGTCATTCCTCAACTCATGGCAGCCCCATGCACAACAGAATGAAATGCCACCTGGTCCTGCACCATCCCCTCCCCATGATAGGTTGCAGATGGGACCGTTGTGATCCATAGGGTTTTCATTGGCTGATTTTTAGAAGTAGATCGCCAAGCCTTTCTTCCTAGTCTGTCTTAGTCTGGAAGCTCTGCTGAAACCAGTTCAGTATCCTATTAACATGCAAACCTCCACTGACAGACAGGTGGTGGCTCCCGTAAGGTACACTGGCCAGGAATCAAACCCTGGTCTCCACCATGGAAAGCAAGAATTCTACCACTGAACCACTACTGTCCCACATTGCCAGGGCAGTTAGTGCAAATGGGAACCATGTGGAATAAACAAACACCAGTTCAGATGTGAACAGATTTTATGTCATTCTCAGACTCTCCAATTTGATAAAAACGATCACATGAACAGTTGCTATTTACTGAATGCTTACTAAAGACCAGGTAGTGTGCTAAGTGCATTTACAAACATAAGAAGTAGCAACTATATCCTCTGCATTTTATAGATGAGGAAACTGAGGCACAGAGGAAAGAGGCAAGGGTTCCAGAGCAAGGGTTGAGTTTGCCAAGAGCTTGACTTGCAGTAAATCACAAGCCTCTGGGATTTAATTTCCTCATCAATGAACACCACCAGCGGATATTAGTTGTTTCCTATGTGTCAGGCTCTGGCCACTCACTCTAAACACATCCTCCCAGAGGGTGGTGTGGTGCCCAGTTAACTAGGGCGGGGAGCCAATCAAGCCTAGCTGAGCAGAGAATGCGAGGCCACCTTCCCAATTGGACAGAGCCTGCCCGCTGGCCTCCCATCCCATACATCCAGCAGGAAAGGGGCATATTTCACAAGTACAAAGTGCTACGAAAAGGGTTATTTCAGATTTTTCAAAATTGCTTAATGGATTATTTGGTAACAAGTGGATACCAACAAAAACAGAATGGCTTTTTCTATTTTTAAATAAGCATTTAAGTAGGCGGTTTAGGCTTGTCTCATGAGGTGGTGTACCTGACAGCTGGTAGAGGTGGATTTGTTCATAAATGAGAATGATGGTTACGAATTTAATCCAACACATTGATTGAACTGAGTGAAAAAGAACACATAAGCCGTGTGGGTATAGCAGCTGATGATAGACCCTGGGGATTGAAGTGCACCCTGGAGAGAATCAGGATGCGACATCACCTGGGAGCTTGTTAGAACCACAGTATCTCTTGTGCCCCCCCCCACCGCCACCTGACCTGCTGAACCAGAATCTGCATTTTAACAAGATCCCCAGGTGATTTCTCAGAGCATTTGAGAAGCAATGCTCTCTTTCATCCTATCTCCTTTGAGGAAATCCGAAGCCCAGAGAGGTTAAGTGAATTGCCTAAGGACCCACAGAAAGTTCTAGACAGCTAGAGCACTGGTCTCTCAACACCAGGGCTTCCCACAGCAGTTGCCCCAGAGAATTAAGCCCAATTGCGCCCCAGAGAATTAAGCCCAACTGGTTTTGTTTATTTGTTTGGACTTGTTTTGCTATGCCAAGACCAAACTTTTTTTTTTTTTTTAATTTTATTTATCTTTTATTGTACTTACAGAACAAATAGTTTCTCATTAAACAGTTAGTACACATATTGTTTTATGACAATGGTTAACAACCCCATGACATGTCAACACTGTCCTTCTCAACCTTGGGTTCCCTATTACCAGCTTTCCTGTCCCCTCCTGCCTTCTAGTCCTTGTCCCTGGACTGTTGTGCCCTGTTAGTCTTGTTTTGTTTTATGCGGCTGTCTAATCTTTGGCTGAAGGGTGAACCTCGGGAGTGACTTCATTACTGAGCTAAAAGGATGTCCAGGGGCTATACTCTCAGAGTTTCTCCAGTCTCTGTCAGGCCAGTAAGTCTGGTCTTTTTTTGTGAGTTAGAATTTTGTTATGCATTTTTCTCCAGCTCTGTCCGGGACCCTCTGTTGTGATCCCGAGGACCAAACTTTTTGAGCCGCTGATCACAGCCCATTGTACCTGGTTCTTATGCAAAGGGAACACCTTCAGAGGCCACACCATTTATTATTCCCTGCTAGAGAGCTTGTTGAGGAGCCCTGGTGGCACAGTGGTTAAGAGCTATGGCTGCTAACCAAAAGGTCAGTAGTTTGAATCCACCAGCCACACCTTGGAAACCCAATGGGGCAGTTCTACTCTTTCCTCTAGGGCTCTCACTATGAGTCACAATCAACTCAATGGCAACAGGTTTGGTTTAGTTTAGGGAGCTTGTTAAAATGGAGATGGCTGGGCCCAGCCTCAAACCCTGAGTCTGCATCTTAAAACACCCTCAGGTGGTTCCTAGGAGACCCTTGGGTGCCAGTCTTGCTAGTGGCCAAATGGGGCCAACCATGAACTGTTACAGTGGCCTTTTTCTTCTGAAATTAAACCTGCAAGTAGGGGCACTGGTATAAACCAAAGTTGATTTTCATTTGGAGGAACCCAGCGGGCCGTGAACTGGGTTAACAATTGAAAACTTCGTACTGTGTACTAAGCATTTGTGAATTTCTCATTTGACAGAATATTCCTTTCAAACCTCAGCTCCATGGAGCTCAGCAGGCCACAAGAAGTTGAATGTAAATTCCAAGAACACTTAAGAAACTTAACTGTATTTTCTGTTTTTGGGAGAGAGGAGAGGCGAGTGAGATGACCTTGCAAAATTAAATGCCCCCAAACCGTGACAATTAAGCATGCACATTTGAAATATTAAAAAAGGGCGAATTTGGGGTCTTTTACCAAAGACCAGAATTTTCATTTAAGAGGAAATATATAAATCTGCATTTTAAATTCTTTAATTTAAAATAGAGACTAGAAGAACAACTGAAAGAGTTAACACAACCAAAAGCTAGTTGTTTGAATAGATCAACAAAATTGATAAACCACTGGCCAAACTGACAGAAGAAAAACAGGAGAGGAAGCAGATAACCCGTATAAGAAATGAGATGGGTGATATCACAACAGACCCAACTGAAATTAAAAGCATCATAATAGAATACTATGAAAAATTGTACTCCAACAAATATGAAACCTAGAGGAAATGAACAAATTTCTAGAAACTCACTGCCTACCTAAACTAATGCAAACAGAGGTAGAACAACTAAATAAACCCATAACAAAAGAAGAGATTGAAAACGTAATTAAAAAACTCCCAACAAAAAAAAGCCCTGGCCTGGATGACTTCGCTGGAGAATTCTACCGAACTTTCAGAGAACAGTTAACAGCACTACTACTAAAGGTAATTCAGACCATAGAAAAGGATGGAATACTCCCAAACTCATTTTATGAAGCCAGAATAACCCTGATACCAAAACCAGGTAAAGACACCCCAAAAAAAGAAAATTACAGACCAGTATCCCTCATGAACATTGACGCAAAAATCCTCAACAAAATTCTAGCCAATAGAATTCAGCAACATATAAAAAAAAATAATTCACCATGATCAAGTGGGATTTATACCAGGTATGCAGGGATGGTTCAACATTAGAAAAACAATCAATGTAATCCATCA